>NC_141996.1:31501188-31726188 GCF_049901715.1 Pseudonaja textilis | reverse complement strand
GTGCAGCTTCTGGTCCATGGTCGTGTCTCATCTTCTGAGTGGGTGTGAGTCTGTTTTCTACATGGAAGTGTGGTGGTGGCATCTTGTGTGGCTCTCATGGGTGTGGGTCTGGTGTCCTTCTTCATGTTAGGTACTCGTCTGTTCATGAGGGCGGGTTTCCAAATGGCTGGAAGGCGGGAGGTATCATCTCGTTTGTTCATGCTGTGTGGGCGTTTTTCTATCTCTATGGCTTCTCTGATTATTCTGCTGTTGAAGTGTTCGGTTTTGGCGATGGTTCTGGTATTTTTAAAATCAATTTCATGTCCTGTGGCTTTGAGGTGTTGGACCAGGGAAGAGGTCGTTTCTTCTTTTTGATTGAGTTCTTATGTTCTTCAATGCGTGCACTTATTCTTCTGTTAGTTTGTCCAATGTATGTGGTAGGGCAGGCAGTGCAGGGGATTTCGTATACTCCTTGGTTTTCTAATTCGATTTTGTCTTTGGGGTTTCTTAGGATGGTGGATATTTTTCTGTTTGTGCAGAATGCTGTTTTGATGTTGTGTTTTTGGAGGATCTTGCTAATTTTGTCTGTAGTGCCTTTTATATATGGGAGGAGGGCTTTGCCGTTTTCTTGTTCTCTGTCTTGGATTTTGGTTGGGGTTTTTTTTTGGTTTAGGTGGGTAATCTTCTTTCTTTGGAATCCATTGGCTGTAAGTACGTTGGTGAGAGTGTGTAGTTCGGTTTTTTGGTGTTGTTCATCGGCTAAGCATTTTGTTCTGGAGATGAGTGTCTTGGCTACGGAATTGATCTGTGCTGGGTGGTGGTGTGAGAGTGCATGTAGATAGCGGTTAGTATGTGTTTTCTTCTGGTAGATGGTGTGTCCTAGGGAGCCATTGGATCTTTTTTATACCAAGACATCTAGGAAAGGAAGTTGATTGTTGGCTTCTGTTTCCATGGTGAATTGTATTTTGGCGTGTAGGCTGTTGAGGTGTGTGAGGAAGTTGTTCAGTTTTTCTTTCCCGTGTGGCCAGATTATGAAGGTGTCATCTACGTATCTGAGCCAGAGTTTGGGTTTGTGGTCGTATTTTTCTAGAGCTTGTGTTTCAAAGTGTTTCATGTAGAGGTTTGCGATGACAGGTGAGAGGGGTGATCCCATGGGTAGTGATGCAGCTGCATCACTACCCACTTCAAACCCCTCCGAGCCATACATGAAGCAAACCGACACCCACTATGAAGATGCAGCACGACCACGAACTCGAAGCCAAACAGCAAGATCACAGCTCACCAACTCAAATCCCCCAGCAACTAAGACTAACCTGAGCACAACCAAGCCCCCACCTGAACAGAACACGCCTCCAGCCAATCAGAACACGACCAACCCCCCAACCAATCAGAACACAGCCAAACCCCCTACCAATGAGAACACACCCCCACCCAATCAGAACACAGCCAAGCCCCCACCCAATCAAGTCCCACCCCCACTAGCAGTTAGAAAGAAAAAAGCAGCTGCAACCTCACATCACTCTGAAAAGCAAGAGCCAAAGACAGAGGCCTGATGATGATGAATGAGACTTCATCGAAACGTTGCCTAGATACTTTGAATCTTACGCGGAGAAAACCCGAACAACCAAAGATCCACATATATATATATATATATATATATATATATATATATATATATATATATATATATATATATAATTTTTTTTTTAAGAATATAGTGTCTATTTTAAGAATATACCAAGCAGAATTCGATTGGAAGTTATGTATTATATTGAATGCTATAATCTTAAAGCTTAAATAAGAGCTTGAATGGATAAAATTAAAGGATATAAAGGTGTCATACTCTAATTGGTAACTACAGGGGAAAATTTGCTTAATAAGAAAAGATAATGTGAAATTGTAACAGGATAGACAAAAGTATAAATATAATGATTTGAATTGAGATAATTAAAACAAAGTTGAGAAAATTAGGGGAAAAACTATGTAGAAAATATAAAATGGTAATAAGATATGGAATAGAATATAAAAATCAGCATGAAATTGAGTTTTGTGTCTGTATGAAGAAGTGAGAACCTGGGACCATGCTATTTTCAAAAAAGATGTTTTATTTGTATTTTGTTTTTGTGAACCCCCCCAAAAAAAAAAAAAAAAAAACCCCTAATTATATCTATTGGTATTTTCTGGTCCCAGTGTAGGTGGCTACTACTTTCAGATCAGTGGTGAGATTCAATTTTTTTTTACTACTGGTTCTGTGGGAGCAGCTTGGTGCAGAGTTGGTATTCAGCAGGTTCTGACCTGTTCTGGAGAACCGGTAGCAGAAATTTTGAGTAGTTCGGAGGACTGGAAAATACCACCTGTGACTGGAGATTTTACAGGATCCTTCCCCTGCCAGGCCCACCAAGTCATGCCCACAGAATTGGTAGTAAAAATATTTGAATCCCAGCACTAGCTTGGTGGGCGTGGCAGGGAAAGGATGCTGTAAAATCTCCAGTCAGACGTGGAATTTGCTGGTTCTCTGAACTACTCAAAATTTCTGCTACCAGTTCTCTAGAACTGGTCAGACCCTGCTAAATACCACCTCTGTTTCAGATAACTTGTTTTGCTTGCAGAATGCAACCAAAGAAAATATTCTAAGGTACCTTTCAAGGTAAAGTAGGCTTTAAGAGTATGCAAAAAAACCTTGAATTTGCCTCAGTGAGACACTTCTTGCCATGGAGGAGACACTATTATTTCTTCAAATACTGGAGATGTACAGAAGCCTGTTACAGTTGATGGAACTGTCAAAGCCAGAGTTAGTGAAACAAAGCAGCATGAATACTCTGTTTTTAGATGCCAAACCATTTCCATTTCTTTCAAAACCAGATTCATACATTTGCACAAGGCAGCCAAGTTGTTTGCTGATCAAATCAAGGCCAATTTTAATAATCATAGAGCAGTTTTAATTGCTAAGGACAATTGGTTTTAAAAACTAAATCATGAAGTTATGATTTGTGTTGTATGATATCCTAAGAAAGCATGAACAAAATATTAAAATAACCTTTTCCTTAAATTATGAGCAATAATTCTTTGTAATTGCTATAAATTATTTTATGTTTTACTGAATGTTCAAAAAATATACAACACTGAGAATTTGTTAATATGCATTTTAAGCATTTAATCAATGTATTTGTTACTTAAAGGACAGATGACTAATCAATTAAATACAGTAGGATTCAATTGCTTTTGGGGTGTTATTAAATATACCATTGAGAAAGGTATAATTATGTTTTTGTTTTCTGAGTTTCTCGCGGGTATCAGTATGTGGATCTTTGGTTATTCGGGTTTTCTCCCACATAAGATTGGAAGTATCTAGGCAACATTTCGATGAAGTCTCATTCATCATCTTTAGGCTTCTGTCTTTGGCTCTGTGCTTCGCAGAGTGATGTGAGCTTGCAGCTGCTTCTTCCTTTTAACTGCTAGTGGGGCTGTGACTTGATTGGGTGGGGGCTTGGCTGTGTTCTGATTGGGTGGGGGGTGTTCTCATTGGTAGCGGGTTTGTCTGTGTTCTGATTGGTTGGGGGGTTGGCCATGTTCTGATTGGCTGGAGGCGTGTTCTGTTCAGGTGGGGGCTTGGTTGTGCTCGGGTTAGTCTTAGTTGCTGGGGGATTTGAGCTGGTGAGCTGTGATCCTGCTGTTTGGCTTCAAGCTCGTAGTCGTGCTGCATCTTCATGGTGGGTGTCAGTTTGCTTCATGTATAGCTTGGAGGGGTTTGAAATGGGTAGTGATGCAGCTGCAGTGCGGCTTCTGGTCCGTGGTTGTGTCTCATCTTCTGTGTGAGTGTGAGTCTGCTTTCTGCATGGAAGTGTGGTGATGGCATCTTGTGTGGCCCTCATGGGTGTGGGTCTGGTGTCATTCTTCATGTTAGGTACTCATCTGTTCATGAGGGCAGGTTTCCAAATGGCTGGTAGGCGGGAGGTGTCATCTCGTTTATTCATGCTATGTGGGCGTTTTTCTATCTCTATGGCTTCTCTGATTATTCTGCTGTTGAAGTGTTCGGTTTTGGCGATAGTTCTGGTATTTTTAAAGTCAATCTCATGTCCTGTGGCTTTGAGGTGTTGGACCAGGGAAGAGGTCAGTTCTTCTTTTTTGATAGAGTTCTTATGTTCTTCAATGCGTGCACTTATTCTTCTGTTCGTTTGTCCAATGTATGTGGTGGGGCAGGCGGTGCAAGGGATTTCGTATACTCCTTGGTTTTCTAATTCAATTTTGTCTTTGGGGTTTCTTAGGATGGTGGATATTTTTCTGTTTGTGCATTATGTATTTAGATACATTTCTGTCTGATATACTCTTAATAGAAATGTAGGAATAAAAGTATGAATATAATTATTTATATCACTCCATCAGGTGGTGCTAGGGCTTGAACCACTGGAGTACAGACTTGTGAAAGTTTTAAGCTAATAAATATTTAAAGACAAATATTTACGTGCTCTCTGAAGCATTTATATTTAGTCTAATAAAGACTAAACTTTTAAAGAAGACATGATAACAAATGTCAAATACCTAAAATGTCATGACTAGGAAGAAGGTTGAATTAATTTTCCATAAGTTCCAAGAACAGGACTAGAATCAACAAGTGAAAGCTTTACAAAGCATAGGCCAAGAGGTAAAGAATAATTTCCTGTTCGTAACAGCTGTTAAGTACTGGAACAGCCTGCCTCCTGAAGTTGTGGATGTTCCAGTACTAAAAATTTTCAAACAAGGGTGGGATAGGCATTTATCTATCCCACTGAGAAGATACTATCTGGGAAGTATGAGGATTACTGCCAAGGCAAAATGTGTCTTCAATTTCCTATTCAAGATTTTATACTGTATATTTATTTAAGAATTATTTCTACTGAACATAGAAGGGATATACTTTTGAGTGAACATACTGCTCCTATCTTTCTGTGAAGTAAAACTAGTCACCTAACAAGGGACATAAAACTGAATAACTATTATATCTATGTATAATATGAAGAGTCACTTTAAGATTGTATTGCTTCTCCAAAAATTGTCTGTATATGAAAGTATCTCTTTAATTTCGTTTATAGTATTCATTATCACCTGTTTCACTGGTGAATTAGTTAATGTTGTCAAATGCTCATGTATTATATTACCAAAATTCCATTTCATAAGAAGAGTAATATAGGTTATTTCATCACTGTCACTTCAGGCAATGTTCTGTAGCAAGTTTGACCAGCAAAATGAAAGGCAGTAGAGATATGAGAGAATGTGAGTACTTGAGATTTCAAGCATTACCGAAACTGTCCTTCTTACAAGATTCTTTCATGAATTAATGATATTACTCTTTTGCATTCTTAGAGCCACATTTAGGCAAGCAGGTTATGCTTTTTTTAAAATCACTCATGTACAGATAGAATTAAGAAAAAAAATTATCAAACGTTTTTTCTATGCACGTGCCCATTATGCTTTCCCTTCTTGAATTAGCCACTACATAATGGCTTTATAGCACTCTCTTTGAAGGAAGATTCTATCATATTTAGTAGTTGTTTTATTGGAATTAAGGGATTAAATTAGCTCTGATGAAAAGCTGCCTTTTGCAATTGACTGATGGTGATTTTGTCAATCATGATGGTGTTTAAGTAGTGCTTCAAATGTTTTGGGATTGAACACAAGGTGCCTATTACAATTGATAACTAACTTTGCTTTCTTTCTTCATTCTATCTCTATGTTCAAGCTTTTGTGTTTTCTGATTTTCTTTAGTTCTTTGTTTTCTATTCTATTGCATCTAGGTCCTGCCACAGCCAGGGTTTTTTTTATTGTTAAGTCTTGTATTGTAATGCTTTTATTATGAAATCCCAGAGTGTTTCAGCTTCTTCATTTTCCATTAATTATATATTTTTAATTTATTTATCTTATTTAGCAGCTACCCATTTAGCTCATAAAGCAACATTGTCTATTACATGGTCTGATTAGTACTTGCACTGTTACTATTGGTACTATTACTATAGTTACTACCTTTGCTTTCTCTTGCCACACTCATTGCATTTCTATTTCCATGTCTTTGTCTTCTTCAGTTCTTTCTCTATTCTGTTGTTTCCAGGTACTCCACATTCACGATGAAACTTTTTTTTCTTTCTTACTGACTGTTGTTAAGTCTATGGCAGGTACCTGTCTGTTGAATTCCAGAGTACTTTAGCTTTTTCATTTTCTATTAGTTTCTCTATTTTATGGTCCCACCAGTTCTTACCTGCAGGCAAATAGTGTTTCTTGCTGATCTTCCAATCATCATTTTTGCTACTTTCTCATGCCATTGTTTTCAGCCTATGTGTGACATTTTCTTGCAGCAGTTAATCAGGTGGACCACTGTTTCTTTGGCTTCAAGAGATGGTACTTGTATGTTTCTGTCTTATCAGTTCTGGCTTTGTATGCATTCATTCTTAAGGCTTGGTCTTGTGCAACCAGGATTAGTCCTTCTGTCTCTTTCTTCATATTTCCAGCTCTTAGCCATTTCAGGTCTTATCCTTAATTTGCTTTGTCTGCTATTTTTTTTAATGTACTGGGTACTACTTCTAGTAATACAAATCAAGGACATAAATGGATTTTTTTAGAACTTGCTAGCATTTGAAAATGAACAATGCTGTCTAAAAACATGTTTCTTCTAATATCAAAACAAATTTGTGGAAAGAACTACAATTAGGACATAACTGTGATAGTAGTTATTATTATTGTTTATTACATACAGAAAGAGTATTTTAATTTATTTGGGATATTCACTTTCTACTTTTCCATTTTTAATGTAGATTGCAATTTTAAAAGGTGGTCCTCGATTAATGACCAGTTGTTCTATGTTCATTCAAAGTTACAATGGCCATGGAACAGGATGGCCTCCAGATCATTGTAAATGATCACTCCACCACCATCACCCCAGGAAGACCAGAAATTTATTTATTTTATTTATTTATTTTTATTTATTTGATTTGTCAATTGCTTATAAGATGATAGGTATAAGTATAAACATGAATAAAAATACAGGAAATAGGTACGAATAAATGGGGACAATAGGACAGGGAAAGTAGGCACGATGGTGTAATCATCATGATGCTTCCAATCATGTGGGTGCCTCAACTTATGACTGTAATGACTTATAACCCTAATTCTGGGCTCAATTATAGTAGTAAGTCAAGAACTATCTGTACAGTTATAAGCACATATAAAAATGGAAACAGTACTTTCAACACCCAACACTTTCATTTAATAAAACTGATGTATCTATGTTTTGTCCACATTTTTCTACAAAATCCTTTGCATCCTTCTTTTCTAGCATTAGAGATTTTATGTTCAGTTCTGGGTTGAGTCTTATTTTCTTTCTCCCTTATCTATTGAACTTAGCCTGATATAATGTTCTCTTTATTTTTCTGTGCAGCATTTCTGATGTCCACTAATGCATAGTTGTAAAAAAATTACTCAAAAAAGGATCTTGATAATCAATTTACATTTGTTTTATCACGTCTGTCAATGCAGACTGGGCACCAACTTATCTGTAAAACTTCACAGAAAAAATGGTGTTAGTGGTTATTTTTGATAGCTCATGTAAGGCAATAGCTAAATGTATGAGCCTTAGTTTCAATTTTAACTTTATCACAAGCTCATTAAAAGCCTTAGACAAACAATATACTCTTAACATTTAGTTACCATATCTGAAATAAAGGAGTTGTATGATTATATGTGTTTTAACATTGATTCGTTTTACAAAATTCCTTTAAATATTACAATTAATTCAAACTTGAAAGCAGGAATGTACAAAGTAAGACAGGAGCAATATGTTTTTCTTCTGAAATGTTAGCTTTATCCTGCGGTATGCACTAATCTGAGAATTCTGGAGGTGGTTTTTACTATAATTATTTATACTTCTAAATAATAATGATCACATCACATTTATATTTACCACCCTTGGGCAGGTTTTTATCATACATGTGATTGATGCTGAGAAAAAGGAAGAAAAGTGATTGTAGCAAATGGCATACCCAGTTCTCAGTTCAAAGTGTGAAATTTAAAAATAGAAGAAGAGATTTCCTAAAACATTGGTTTTATTTTGGAAACAAGAATCACAGAGACACTCCTCTAGAAAAGTAGGGAGGATCAGAATCAAACTGTTCAATTCACTATGGAAAAAACATGGTTCAAACATTCAAAACCTGTTCAAAAGCCCCAAACAAGTTCTAATACATTGTTCCAAGCTAAATGAATTTTTTTTCATTCAAAAATCAAAGCCTGGGGTTTCTTAACATCTCTCTATGTTATTATATCCACAGCTTAATTATGCAACATCACACAAATTGCTTATTGCCTTCAAAGCCACAAGAACAATGGGGCAAATGTTGACTTCTTGATATCAATAGTTGTTGTTTTTTTTTTTTTGCAGGGATGGGTGTAATATGCCTGGATTGGGTCACTCTAAAAAAAGGAAAACACATTCTAATTGTTTTAATGGGACTTTTTAAATATGTCCCTTCCAATCCACACATAATATGAATATGTGGGAATACTAAATACTAGATTTTGGCTCTTAGGCAGGGACTAAAGATCTTTAAGGCCCATCTTTTGCAAATTATGATTATAAGTAAATTTGGTCCATATGAATACAACTGAATGCAAGTAAAGCATTAAGATTGAACAGCCTTTGGTCTGATAAATAATTTCCTGGAATCCTTTTCAAATTTAAGAATAGAAGGCAATCCAAGTTGTCACCTTTCCTGGTAATGGGGAAAATAATAACCACAACAAATATCTAACAATTTTAGCTATTTCCTCAGAAGGAGATGCTTTTGCTCTATATCTTTCTGTTGTGACTGCAAGTAGTGATGACAATATGTTCATTGATTTTGTAATGCAGGAGACTTCTTAAAAACACATAAATAAAGTCACAATATTTTCAGCAACTTTCCTCCATTTCTTGCCTTAGGTAAGAACCGGATTTTTAGCAATGTTTCATGACTGTGCTTAAAAAACTTCAAAAGTCTTCACTAAAAAATTTTTTTGAGGATTTTCCTACATCAATGGTAGGTAATTTATATTACTCACTTCTGTCTTTATGAACTTGAACCACCATCCTATGGCTCATGCTGCAGGAGCATTTCAATAGCAAAAATAGAAAGGGTGGGTGAGTTGAAGTATTTATTTTTCTTTTTCTTCCAATTAACTTGCTAAGCATTTTCCATATAAAGAAAAATTTAAAAACTCCTCAACAAAATTCAAAAGATCTGTTTTTCACCACCCACTGTGATGATGTTACTATATCTTCATAATATTCTTCAGTGCTCTGAAGCAAGCATACTAAAGAGCATATTTGCTTTATGTCAGTAACTTTGAAATGATATTGCCTCTTGTTGACACACATATTTTTAGCATCAATGTTCAAAGAAGAAAAACCGCATGACTTCCATATATAAATAGTCCTCTATTAAAAGACAGTAAACAACCATTCAAACCATTATCATATTTTGGGTGCCTGGCAGTGGGCTCATATTTATGGCCATTTGCAGCATCCCATAACCATATGACTGGGATTTTTAACAGTTTTTGCTTATTTTCAGTTTTTACTTCTGATCTCTGGCAAAACAAATGTTCATTGGTGAAAAAGGATTCATTTAATGACTGAGATGTTTGCTTAATGATTGCAGAGTTTACTTAATGACCACCACAAAATAGGTTGTAAAATCAGGCTTGATCATGTGTGACCTGCTTAATGACTGCCATGATTTAGGACTGTAATTTCAGGCTCCATTACAGTTGTAAGTTGTAAGGGCTACCTGAAATGCAACATGCATGAACAAGTACATGCTCTGCAAATGTGTATAGGACTATTATGCATGGTCAGACTTCCCTGGTCATGAACTAAGTGGAATGATAAATAATTCCCATTATTCCAAGTTTGGTCCAGAGGGATTTATTTTACTTCTTCCTGAATCTCACAGACCTAGCAGGCAAGTAAGAGAAACTTTGCTTCATTTTCATTATTCTACTTCCATTCACATTGTGACCAGCCTGGGCTATTTAAGAACAAATACTAATAGTCCATTAGCCACAAAGCAAGCCTTGCAGTCCCGATGTATAATTAAACACTCTTACCCAGCCTGACCCAGATTCAGTAGCAAGTGCATGCCAAGTAAATCGCAAGAATTTACGTGTGAACTAAGGTCATGCAAATATGGATTTTAGATAAGCTCTAAAGGGCTCAGTGCTGAAGGCAGATACTGGGGTTCAAGATGTGTATTCACAATGAACCTATGAAATATTCAATGGATCCTGGCTGTGGAGGCAAAAAGTAATTTTTCATTGTATGTATATAATGGTATATATTGAATTTTCTCTTAGTTGACTTTAATATTTTTCTAGTTGACATTTGCCTCCGAATTCAGTACCCAAGAATGAAATATGTAGAGTAGAAAAATGGAAAGGAGCAACTTGGTATCACTCAAAACTTGGCACCATGTTTTTTCACTGGTTAAGTGGGTTGGGATTAATAGGAACTAAAGCTCAGAACAGAAAGATGTCAATCTGCATACTGCAGCAGAATATGTATTTATAGGAGGTGCATAGAGAATCAATCTCTAATTCTTCAATTCTCTATGAATTCTCTCTAGCGAATTTCTTTCATAAATTTTTTTTAGAAACAATGAGGATAGGCCAGACTTGAATAAAATTTGGTTCCTATACCCAGCATGTCACTCAACACCAACATTTATTTAAATGTGAATAATACTTCCAAAATATTTTCAACCTGGAAATCTTTGCTGATTCTTCCACCAAGAAAAAAAGAAGTATTTCAGTCTGGATAGATACGATTTATTACATTTAAATTGTTTAATTATATGACCATCTCACTTGCTAGGTCTTTTTAATGAAACTTCTGGATTTAAATGGTTTAATTCAATAGTGCTAATTCAACTGCTGTTAACTTGTAAAATATATGCTTATTTTTCCAGTGGGATTTTTGGAAGAGGGACAATTAATAGTTAAAAAAATCCTGACATTTATCTAGTAATACATTTTGTAAACTTGTTCATGTTCTGCAGAGAATTTATAATGTATTAAAATCTAAAATCATTTCTTTTAATTGTGATTATGCAACTTAAAATTTAAAAAATCTGACATTTATATAGTGTCTAATTCCAAATATAGTTTTCAAATATGTTCAGAGGTGTATGGTAACCTAACTGAAGATTAAATATACAAGTACCAGAGATTAAATTATACTATTATTTGTATTATTTTCAATAACATTATGATCATTACTACTACTATCAGTATTATTATTGACATCTGTGCCAGACCTATAAAAATCCAAAGCACGTTCGGCAAATTATTTTTTATTGTTTTGTGGGTGGAGTTCATTTTACTGCTCATTGCTTGGGATTTGGAACTTCCTTGTTTGAAAGGTGGGATTCATTTATTGTTATCCTCAAACTATGAAGTTGTAATATTCAATGGAAGGTCAGATCAACTATCAGATTGATACTGGCTGAACAAAAAGGCTTTAGGGGTGAATGGAGTGTTGTGGATTGGTCATTTTTTGTAGATGCTATTATTTCAGGGTAGCATCTAAGGTTTGCTGCAAACATTTAATTTCAAAAAATAAAAAAGAGAGTCTACCAGCACTTTAGAGAAACCAGCAACATTCACAGAAGTCCTATTTATATGTTTTCTTACCTCTTCATGGGTTCTATATTAGTAATGCTATTTGTATTTTCAAGACACTACTACAACCACTATCTCATATAGAAATTATATTTTTCATAACCAGTTCAGATACTGACAGTCCCAAAAACAAGCACATGGAACCTCTCAAGTATTTGGAATTAAACTAAAATAAGGTCTCAAAAATAGTTCTACTCCTCCATATTTGTATGCAGAGTCTATGTGTCAAGCATCCGGACAGTATCCATGAAATTCAGCTGCCACTATGTCCATTTGGATTTCCTAGGCATATTCCAACTGTGAGTTCTTTGTTTAAAATTGTGTTCTCCTTTTATCAAGTATAAGCTTGACTTCTACCATAGAATTTGCAAGGCCATTGTTTGCAATAAAGATGAGTGGAAAAATAAATTCAAATTGAGTGAATAGCTGTAGTTCCACTTATAATATTTGAATTGATATAGAGTAACTGCAATGAACAATGATTAAATTTGTGTTACCCGATTCTTCCCTATTATTATATCTAATGGTCATGCATATGTAGGTCTCCAAACAGTCTGTACTCTGTTGAAGTAGAGAACAGAGTTTCTATGTCAGGCTTATGCATAGTTAATGTAATGCTACTTTGCAATAAATAGTCATAAATAGAAAAAAAAACAGTGATTAGTGTCATAGTACCTTCACCCTTCATGAAGTATAATATAGAGTCTATACCTGTTTGTTCAAATGTTTTATTCCCAAAATCCTGGCCAAAAAAATTCAAACACTGCAATTTAGGAATGCCCCCGAAATATATTTTAAATCACAACCGTACAAATAGTTCCCTAAACTTGCTATGAAATTTTTGAGGTCATATCTCTAGACTCAAGTATTTTTTGAAAAATAATTCATAAAACACATTTAATTTCATAAAATATTGTTGACATTTAGTTTGTAAAAATGACTTTCCTCTGTCCTGAGTTTACAATGAATGAAATGGATTGGGACTGGCCTTCAAATAATTAGATCCTAGCTCTTAAAATAATGGCTGCCTCTTCCCACTGAGCATATGTTCACACACATATACACACTCATTCTCACACAGAGAGATTCACACAGAGACAGAGTATTTTTGTAAACAATTATGTTATGGTCTCATGAGTTTATACGTGCAAATTTGTTAAAAAAATAATGACGTACATTGATATAAAAACATTTATTCAAAATTCCTTATATAAAGTTTGAAAAATAGACATTTTATCAGCCCTGCTTGTTCATTCTCAATTGAGAATTACTTCTAAAACTCACCTCTACCTGAGGACTTCTGAAGAGCATCTTCTCATTTGTGCCACAGAATTATAAGAAGACAGTATATTTGTTTTTATATAAATCTTTATATTTCAGTTTCCACTTATAATTCACAAGGAAAATTGGGCGTGATATAGGCTACTCTGATGGGTTACTCTTAATTTGGTCAGAATTGTCATATTTATATTTATAAATTTTTCCCATTGCTTAAATATAATTCATTTAATTGTACTATAATTTCCACTGACATAATTTTATTTACTTATTTTGACATTTCTATTGACATGAACTGGAATGTTTTACCATCTCGGTGCATATCTTAATGGAGTCTTAGCAGAATTTACCATTAGTAATGTCATTTTATAATTAAGAATGCCATAACCAATTTTCTTTTCAAACTGACACAGCTATTCCAAAACTGGTTGGGGTATATAAGCATTAGTGTGTTTTTAATTTAAAAGTTATTTAAGCTTATACCCAACACATAAATTTATTTATTTATTCATTTTTTTATAGCTGCCCAGCACCAAATGACTTGGATTTGTATTAATATCACTCCTATTTCCTGATAAAAACTGTTTAGCATATTTATCATGGAAATGGTAAATTAACTTCAGTATTTGACTAACAAATGTAAAAGTGGACCATACATATGCCACATTCAGTTAATATGTAAGAATAACACTTTGTGAATAATGCTTTCCTGTGTGTATTTCAAGATGAGAGAATTAGTTAATATTTCCAGGCTTTTAAAAGCTGATCGTCTACAGATATCGCAATTGTTCGCAGTTGTTCTGTTTCAGATCTACTATCATAAACAGTATTATTATTAGAAGTATAAACCTACTCCTTCCATTCTATAGTTAGGATGTTTCCTAACAGGAAAAATAAATGTCAGACATGTCATTCTTCAAGTGTTTGTGTCACTGAGGGATCTTGATAAATGTTTAAGGAATGTAAGTGTTTTGAAGAGTTGTTAGAAGACCACTGATAGCGTAAGAGTTTGACATTATTTACTAGTGATTTATAGTGCTACTCAGCTCCATTATTCAATGCTAGGTATAGAGTGAACTCTTTATTTAATGTAACAACAACTATAAAATATATACCTGTTCCATTGAATCATCATAGATACATTGGCCATTGAGCAAGAATTGTTTACAATTTGCAAAAAGTCTACAAAATGATAAGTCTTTCCATTAGTCATAATATGGTTCCTGATAGCTGACATATAGGAAACAAAAGTTATGTTGCAAGATATAATCAAAGAGACTTTTAAATTATTTATTGATTTGAAAATATTTATTCTAGACATTCTTTACAAATTTAAAAAGTGGATGATAAATAAGAAAAACACAGACAGACAGACAGACAGATACAGGTAGTCATCGTTGTATAACCACAGTTGTGCTCAGAGAGTGCTTTGTATTTATTTATTATAATAAAGGTTTGCTAGAATTCATTATTGGACTGCCAATTGACCAAAGACATGGTAGACAATGGAAGTATGAATACTAATAAATCCATCTGTGGACTATCTTAGTAATGCAAGGCTGCAATTTAGAGAATGTAAAAGATAAATATAGATAATGAAAGAAAGAAAGGAAATTTTATATGGTTTCAAAATTAAAAGAAAAGGAAAAATTGCAATACTTCTAAGGTGAAATTAACCAATTATATATATTAGATATATAATGTGTGAGTGCTGTAACTGTTTGAAGTTAAAATGGCACTGAAAAAAGTGACTTGCTACTGTTTATTACATTTAAGACCATTGCGGCATCTCCATGGTTATGTGATCAATATTCAGATGCTTGGCAACTGACTCATATTTATGATGGTTGCCATGTCACGGGGTCATGTGATCACCTTTTGCTACCTTCTAACAAGCAAAGTCAATAGGCAAGCCAGATTCACTTAACTGTATTACTAACTTAACAGCTGCAGTGATTCATTTAACAATTGTCTTAGCAACATAAATTTTGAGCTCAATTGCAATCCTAAGTCAAGAATTGTCTCTCTATATAGATATATATGCATACATATATGTGTGTGCATCTATGCATACATATGCATACATACATATGCAAGAAATGTCTGAATATACATGTACAGTAGTTTGCTGATGGAATTGTTGAATTGAATAGATCTGACCTGCAAGAAGATATAAGTTTAAGAGTCAAAAGGGAATGTATGCATTAATGAACAAGTATGTTGCAAGCAAAGATGATTTGAAGAGATAGAGAAATATAGAAAAGTATTGCAATTATGTTGATACAAGCTAAATCTAAATCCTTTCATTATGTTGCTCCTTTCTGCACTTTATAGCAACCTATTTATCTGAAAAAAGAATAACACAAAGAGTATGTTTGTAGTATGTATATATATTATAGGGTTGCAATGTTTCCTTTAGGTTTAATAAACTTGGAACATTCTACATTAAAATAATATTGGTATGAGAATCACATAACTTTGAGAATGGTAATTTTAACAGTGAAAATGTAGAATTAACATATTAAGTAAGTCATTACATTTTGAGTTTGTTTATACTTTTATTACATTTCATAAAATGGTCTTAATATATATACTGCATTATGGTGGGGTCTGGGGCCAACAGAGCCATGATCTACCTCAACCGGGACTGTCAGAAGGTTTCGTAAGGTTCTGAGAACTGAGAACTTACCAGCAATCCTGAGAGTGGGCGGAGAGAAGGAGCGGAGAGGCCAGGACACCATCCCGAGCAGAGAGCCCAAGACTCCATTCTGTAGGATACCATTCCGAATAGGTGAGACCTGCAAGAACTGGGACTGGGGGATAGCAAATAGGGCAATTCCATTCAGAGAGTGAAGAGTGGATAGCAGAGAGCAGATAGTGATAAGAGCCAGGACGAGCTGAGAGTAGATGAGAGCAGAGAGCGGATAGAAATAAGAGCCGGGACGGGCCATGATTAGATGAGAATGTGATTCGGACACTTACAGAGAGACTGATTCTGAGAGTGAGCCATTCTGAGTGACATAGATTGAACGGCATGGAATGAACTGTGACTGGTGGAGAGTGAGATTCTGAACTGCAGAAAAAGAGATGGAACTGACAGAAGGTGACCCTAAACATCCGAAAAAGAGTCAGAACTAGAGGAGAGCAAGAGAGTGTTATTCTGAATGTCTGTGAATTGAGGACAACTGAGGAGACTCACAGAGAATCGATAGAACCTACAGTCTCCATTTACATCACCCAGCTGATTAGTCAGCCTGCATTTAAATTTCCACTCAGCTGATTGGACAACCTCCACTTAAACTCCACCCAAATCTAATCCATTCCAAACTCCCAAGTAGATGATTGGTGAGTTCATTCAAATCTTCTCCAATCAAATCTATCAAGCAGCAATGCTTCCTCTTTAAAAACAAAAACAAAAATAAATAAAAACCAAACAACGTAGCTTTAAGGAAAAACAAAGGAACTTTTCACTACAAACCTCCAATACTTTAATACCTCCACTATTTCAGTACCTCAATACCAAATATTGATAGACAATGCTTTGTCTAAAATAATTGATTTATCATCTAATAGTATAATAATTAATTTTTAAATGACCGCTAATTTACTGATTCATTGAATTGATAGATATTTAATACTGTATCATTGATTATCTAGTCAATTGATTGTTAATAATAAGTAACCTTACTTTTTATTTGTTCTCTAACTTATCAATTAACATTTATTAATTATCAACATTCATTCTACCTATCACATTAATTAGCTATTGTAATTGTTTTAATGTACTATTGTAATTGACCATGCCAGCCAAATCCTCCACTACCAAACAACAACAAAAGAATAATATCTCTACCAATGACCCCCCCAGACTCCTGCACGTGCTTCAAATGTCTTGAAACCATCAATGAAAATGAAAATAACATTAAATGCCACCTATGTGACAGTCAAGCTCACCTTGCCTGCTTAAACTTAAACAAAAGCCTAGCTGACCTCTTAAAAAATCAGATAAATAAAAAATATCAGATACATTCCTTTGTCTATGTCCATCATGTTTTCCTAAGCTAAACAAACTAAGTATCCTGCCTTACAGAGTTGAAAGCATTCCCTCAATAGAAGAGCGCTAAGCAATACATTTGGAAACAAAAAAAAAAGCAAGCCTAATCTCTCTTGAAAAAAAAATACAGCACAAATAAGCGAATACCTATCAGCTCAAAATCAAATCCCAACTCAACAACCACTACCACAACTACTACCTCAACTACAATCACAACTACAACCAAAAATAACCACCAAACGACAGCCACAAATAATTACTATCCCATCAAATAATTCCACAAATGATATCCCCTTACTCATCGGAGACATCATGGAATGTGATCAGAAACGTCCAAATGCCATCTTATTTGGTCTTGAAGACACCAATGAATCAGACAACATCATCAAAGTTCACAATATCATAAGCAACTCAAATACAACAAACATCTCTCCTGAAGATATAACCAGAGAGGGCCCTGAGTTCAAATACAATGACTGCTCAGCGGCCCCAAGATTTTGTAGAGTTGTTTGCAAAAATGAGTCCAGCAAATGTATATGCATTCATACAATAAATGCCATTGCAAAAACCAATCCCACCCATAAAATTTTTTGCTCAAGACCAGACTTATCCATACCGCAAAGAATCCACTCCCGTGAACTCTACATAGAACTCAAAACATGTCTAGATAATGGAGAGAAGGACCTGTACATTGATTACTGTGCTGATTGCATCAAAAGAAAGTCACACAACCCACAACTCAGCATCCAACCCTCCTTCAACCAATCCACCATCACCCAAAATGAGGCACGCATGCCCCTAACTACTTCTATTTCAACTACATCTGGCCTTAAATGCAAGCTATTTCAATGCAAAAAGCCTTGTAAATAAAATACCTGAATTTCTCCTCTTACTAAATACGGCTAAATTTGATATCATATTTGTCTGTGAAACATGGCTCAATGCATCTCTCCCTGACTCCATTACCACAGTAAGAGACTATCATCTTTACTGATCAGATTGTGAAATCATAGAGGAGGAAGCATTGCTATCATCTATAAAAAGTCCTTACATCTGAAAAACATCCAAGTTACCCAGGAGCTCGCTCTTCCTGAGATCATTGTCTGTGAACTCTCATTAAATATCACATTTTGATTTCTACTATGTTACAGAGCCCTGATTATGACATCAAACATGTAAACAAGTTAAATTCACAACCAACATGGGCAAAATCTTGTCCACATGCTTTTATCTTTCTTGGTGACCTCAATCTACCTCATGTTAACTGGACCCTAAACAAATGTAAAACTGAATCCATACATGCAACCTTCTACAATGCTGTAACAAATCTGGGACCGGAACAACTTGTAACCAACAACACTAGACTTAACAACTGCCTCGATTTCATCTTCTGCGATAGTTTGAATTCAATTTATGGAATACAAATTAAAGAACCCTTTTCTAGCAGTGACCACAATTTGATTGACTTTTGTCTCAACAAACATCCATACAAAAATAATAATAACTACGGGATCCCCAATTATAACTTCAAAAAAGGCAACTATGATCTTACAGACAACGATCTCTCATCTCTTGATCGGCAACTTCTATTCACTGGATGCAATACTATTGAAGACCATTACAACATATTTTTACTTGAAGTCAACAGAGGCATCAAACTATATGCACCAAAAACAACTCCCAAAACCAGAAAAAACAAATTACCCATAACAATAAGAAAGCTTCAATCCAAAAAGAAATCACTTTGGTGGAAAAACAAATCTGGTCACATTGCCAACTTCAAAAACCGATAGAAAAATTTATGCCACCACATAAAGACTGAATGAACCAATTATTACATTAAACAAGAAGAAAACCTTCTACTCACCAATTCCACCCTCACTTTCTACAATTTTGTAAACAACAAACTAAAAGACTCAAGGTTCATCCCACCCCTGAAAGGACCTAATGGTAAAGACTGCAATGATGACACCATTAAAGCCAACCTATTTAACACATTCTTTGGCTCAGTATTTGTAAACAGCAATGGATCATGCCCAGTATTTCCTAGTTGAACTACAGACAACTACAGTGATCTAATAGATATAGATTTTACAGTAGACAATGTTGAAAAAGCACTACACAATCTAAAATCATCTCTATCTATTGGACTGGATGGAATATGTGCCTACTTCTTTAAAAAAATATCCACTGCCACAGCCTAACCTCTAAGCATAATCTTTGAAAGATCTTTCAGGTCCAGCTCCTTGCCAAAACTATGGTCACAAGCACGGTCCTCCCCATCTTCAAAAAGGGAGATGCCAGCCTAGTTCAAAATTACAGACCAATCTCTTTATGCTGCGTCACCTGTAAAGTCAATTATTAACCAATCCATTATCCTCCACTTAGAGACTAACAAACTACTCTCTAATAAATAAGTTGGTTTCAGAAAAAAACTATCCTGTAATCTGCAACTCTTACACTGCAAAAATATATGGACTACACAACTTGATCAGGGCAAAGCAATTGATGCAATTTACATAGACTTCTGTAAAGCCTTTGATTCAGTGGTACATGACAAACTACTTCTAAATCTAAAATCTTATGGTGTTTCTGGACACTTGTATAACTGAATAGAAGCATTCCTGTCAAACAGACAACAAGTGTTCAAAATTGGGAATGTCCTATCAAACTCTGTACCTGTCAACAGTGGGGTCCCCCAAGGCAGTGTTCTAAGACCAACTCTCTTCATACTCTACATAAATGACCTCTGTGATCTTATTAAGAGAAACTGTGTTCTTTTCGCTAATGATGTAAAGCTATTCAACACCACTGACAATACTGCTACCCTTCAAAAAGACCTCAACTATGTATCAGAATGGTCAAACAAATGGCAAGTTCAAATCTCAACAAATAAATTGTAAATAAATCTTATATATTGGCAAAAAAAATCAGAAAATAAAATACTGAATAGCTGAATAGTCAAGACCTTGTTGAGGATCCAAACTCTGTCAAGGACCTTGGAGTACTCATCTCTAATGATCTAAGAGCGCACTGTAACTACATAGCCAAAAAGGCATTAAGAGTTGTTAACTTAATCTTATGTAGCTTTTTCTCTGGTAATATCACACTACTAACTAGAGCATACAAAACATTTGCTAGACCAATACTTGAATACAGCTTATCAGTCTGGAACCAACATTATGTATCTGATATTAATACAGTTGAGAAAGTCCAGAAATATTTCACAAGAAGAATTCTCCACTCCTCTACTCATTGCAGAACACCTTATGCCACCAGGCTTGAAATTCTAGACCTAGAAAACCTAGAACTATGCCTCCTTCGGTCCAATCTAAGTATAGTATATAAAATTATACATTTCAATGTCCTACCTGTCAATGAATACTTCAGCTTCAACCATAACAATACAAGAGCAAACAGTAGATACAAACGCAAGGTTAACCGCACCAAACTTGATTGCAGGAAATACGACTTCAGCAACAGAATGGTCAATGTCTGGAATACTCTACCTGACTCTGTGGTTTCTTCCCCAAACCCCAAAAACTTGAACCTTAGACTGTCTACTATTGACCTCATCTGTTTCCTAACGGGTCTGTAGGGGGCGTGCATAAGCACACCAACATGCCTACTGTCCCTGTTCTATTGTTTCTTTTATTTTTCTTATATGTATCCATTTCATGTATTCATAGCTGTGTTTATACTTATACCTGTTATCTTATAATCGCTTGACAAAAATAAATAAATAAAATGTATATATGTATACCAGTTATGAACTCAATGGCTTAACTTTCTCCATGACATACGATATCAAAAATAAACCTTATCGAAAGTACTAAGAGAGCCTCTTGAGAATAACACTTTTCCCAGGAGGGAGGGAATCCTTACTGTAGTCCTGAGAGCAATTACAGAACATGCTAGGGGCAGAGCTGGGATTTTTATTCTTTGGACTCACTGCTGTAAACTGGGAAGAGTTTTATCTTTAATGAACACTCTCACTTTTTAAAAAAATTAGCAGCTGTTTGTTTTAGAAGAATTGCTTTTTATAGCATATTTTCTGTGGCCTTATTTATTTATTGCTGTTTATTATTCATTTGCATGTAGCCATTATTAGAAGTTATGCAAAAATCCTAAATAAATCTTTATGTAGAAATTGTTATTATGTTCCAAAATACAACAAAATTTACTGAGTTTTTAGGTGACCAGTAGTACTAGAACCCTGAAATTGATTAAGGTAGATTAAGATGTGAGAAGAAAGGAAACTAATTGAAATATTTCATTCTTAGTTGTTATCATATAAACTTAAATATCCTTCATCATTTTATAGCTCTTAAAATTCTGATGCTTCATTTATGATTGAACAAAACTACTAATTATTTTTGAGAGTTAGATTTATTTATTTATTATTTATTTAATCAAATGTTAAGGCTACCCCCCTCTACAGTAATTCTGATGGCTTATAGATGTTTTAAAAACATATAGAAAGAACCCATAACAAATTGGGACAACAGGTCACTGACTGTAAACCACATACAGGAGAAGAAGGCACTACTACTACGACCCTTTCCCCAAGTTCTGTAAAAAATATCCTCTTGCATTTTTAGTTCTTCCTTATAAGATCCTGATTCCATCTCTGCTTTCTGATAGAAAGTTTATCACATTTGGCTGTTCTCTTAAGTATTTGTGTGTGTTTTTTTCAAACAGGGTCCCCAGAGTTAGTTGTAAAAACACCCAAGTTAAAATAACAGCTAAACAAATAATGCAACATATGGCACACAAGCATTTCATTTCCTAGTTGAAGCCCAAATTTAATATTTAAATGTTTCACAATAGTTGTTTTATCAATAGAACAGAATAATCAATTGAACTCCCAAATATTGGAGTTCAATGAAGGAGCTTATACATCCCAGTTATAGTTTATCACTGCAAATATTCATGTTCAGAAGAATCATCAATCATAGATAAGGGGTCAGATTAAAAAGCAATAGCAGTAGCAATAATATTTGGATTTATATACTCCTCCATACACTTTAGAGCACTCTCTAGTGATTTACAATGGTAGAATATTGCCCCCAACAATCTGGGTCTTCATTTTATCAATCTCGGAAGGATGGAATGCTGAGTCAACCTCGAGCCATGTTGGGATCAAACTCCTGGCTAGGGGTAGAGTTAGCCTGCAGTACTGCATTCTTACCACTGTGCCACCAGGTCTCCTTGCAAACTCCTGTAAACAACAACAGTCCAATATTCTGCCAAGAAAATCAAATGAACATTTACAATCATGTCAGTGTTGATATGCTACTATAATTAGGTGTGTCAAATTTTTCAACTCTCAATTTCCAAACATTAGAGGTGCTCAAAATTGTGACATGCCTTGAGGATTGTAAAGATATTTTTGTTACTTTAATATAATTTAGATGGGCTTGGTAAGTAACTACATAAATATCATAACTTTTTAAGTTTTTGTTTGTTTCATTTATATGGTCACCTTCCACTTAGAAAAGAATCAATGAACTATTTAGAAAAAGCAAAATGAAATTTGAGTAACACTGCTATATATGATGTCACTGATTAACAATATCTCCAATAACCAGGCAGATGCCCAGAAGCACTTTGTAAGTAATAAAATGCACCTGGAAACCAACTCATATGATTAACTCACTACCCTGTTGCCAAGTTATTGACTAGCTGTAGCTTATGAGCAGTCTCCAAGGGAAGTTCCATGTAGAGCACATTGCAATTGTCCATTCATGATTGATTGATTAATGAAAGAATGGAAGAAATGGAATCCATTATTTAAAAGGGACTGTTGACATCAATGTTTGGATACTACCTATAAAATGATAAATGATCTCAATTTGAACTCAAGGCAAACCAATCATTTTTTCCACATATGTCCATATTCTAATTACAGATGCAAGGAAGGTGAAGGTGAAGACTCCTATGATAACCTTCAGTGCCTTATTGACAAAATATTCTAAAAAAGGATATCATAGTAAAATAGGTAAAATAGCATCTGGATAATTAGAAAATGTGTACTTGATGTTCAAAATGAGACAGGAGATAGATTATAGGAGATAGAATTCTGCCAATGTTCAATGCTTACAGCAAACAACAATTTAAAGAAGAAGAAGAAACATACAACAAAAGAAAATCCTGAAAACAAAATTTATAGATCAATAGTGAGATAACACCAAAATCAAATTGTCTATATAGTCTGCAAAGAAAGATGGAGAAGCTTTACTCAGTCACATAAATGAATACGTGTCTACCATGTCACATTGTAAGCGAATGACAAATCAAATAAATAAAATAAATAAAAATTCCATCTTGAAAAATTACTGGTTACACTAGAACAAAATAAATAAGTCAAAAATATTTGTCTTTAGTGGTACCCCATTTAGTTTTGTGGTGAAGATAAATAATAGATTTAACAGGTTCTATCTGATGGAGTACCTGAAGAACTATTGACTAAAAGCTATGACATAATTTAAAAAGAAACAAATGAAAATGTACCAAATTACAAAAAGTAAATGCAGTTAAAATAGCTGTTGACAAGTTAAAAATAACTGAAGAAAAACAGAAATAAAAAACCAACAGTGACAGGGAAGAATTTGGCCAATGAACTCAACATTTTCAGAGTAAAGGATTTGTAGATATCTAATATCTATCTAAAGAGACAGGATAATTAATGAATGGAAAAGACAAGATATTTATTTTACCGAAATAATAAGAAACCCATTTGAATCATTATAAAATATTTAAGAGGGCAAAGATCTACCGGAGAAATAAAAAAGTAATAAGGAAATGATGCAAATACATAGAATAGCTGCACAAAAAGTATGACAAAATTATTGATACATGCTACTATTTTGATACCGAACTACAGATAGAGATTTTGGAAAGTAAACTTACTTGGGCCTTCATCAATATTGTCTAGAAAGAGAGCCAGAAGATTTAGTAAAATAAACTAAGGGCATCTGCAATTTGGTTGGGCCAGGGGAGAGGGAGAAAAAAGTAGCAGGCAGCACAAAAGCCCTACCACTGGGTACATGTGCATGTTGGCAGAACTTCAGTCTGCCGTTGAACCAACCATTTCAGCCTGACTGCCCCTCTCTCCCATCTCTGGACCATTCTGAGTTCAATGAAAATATTACAAGACACGTATGAAAAACACAGCAGTGGCTAAGGGGCTGGAACAGATCCATTTATATTCCAATTCCAAGCAATGACAGTGCTAAAAAAAGTATATCAACAATATTAGATTTATTTCACATTGTATTTAATAATATAATGTCAAGATGTTGCCATAATAATATATGGAAGTGGAAGGTACAACCAAATTGGATGTAGATAACATCCAGTAAATAGTGAAAAAAAAGTGTCTACTTTTGACTTCCGTTTTATAGTTTATACAAAGGGAAAGACCACTGAGAGTTGTGAAATTTTTGGTTAGCCTTTAAATAATGGGGGAACCAGGCCACTTCATCTGCCTATTGAAGAGTTTTTGTGATAAATTATGAGGAATACCAGATTAACAATACCGCAACATCAGAACTAATGAAAAGGATTAAGAATTAAAAGATCTGTTAATACCAACAATCTCATACATGCTGATGACATTCCTTTGATGGCTTGAAGTGAAGAAGATTTAAGAAATCTCTCTTTGGAGGATGAACAATAGAGTCCAAAAACTCACCTATTGCTTCATATGAAAACTCCACTAGCAGCAGCAACAACACCAGTACAATTTATGTCAAAGCCAATAAAGAATAATAAAGAAGTTTGTGATCAGGAATTATTTGCTAGGCTTAAAAATTTATAGGCACATGTGAGCTATCCTTGCCCTAGTAAAATTGCAGGCCCTTTCACACTGAGTAAATTTATCATAGCAAATGCTTATCTGGTCTTAAATCAAAAGTTCTTTGACTTTGGCTCCACTGACAGTTCTTTAATCACTTGGAAGTGAACATTAAAGAAAAACAGATATAAATAGGTATTATTTTGAAGGTTAGAAAAACCATGAATACAAATTTGAACTACTGTTGCAACATCTGGAAGTAATGCAAGAAGTGACTTTAGCTGAATTACAAATTCTTCTCTATATTCATTATTTTAGTTTTTAATATTAGTATCCCTTAGCTATCACTACCATAATATGTAATCTAGTATTAAGCAACCCAGCAAAGCATAGCATAACCTGTCATACCCTAATTTAATAAGATATTATCTACTGAATTTGTATTTATTTTGTTTAGAAGAAAAGCTTAGCCATTGATCTAGTTTAGAAGTAATACAAGCAAAGTGAAAGTAAAATTTAATTTAATGAAGATAGCTTTCTTCTTCAAATACCCATTGCTTGCCACAGTTATTTCAAAATGTCTCTAAGGTAATGTTTTTCCATTGTTTCACATCGTTTTCTCTTTCTCTACTTTTCCTTGCTTTTCTACCAGTTTATTTAAGAAACATTGCAAAACTATATAAACAGCAGTGAAACTGTGCTTTGCATATTTCATGGAATAAAAGAAGTTTAAGTGTAAAACTATATGGATTCAGAATAATGGTTCATAATACTAGATAGAAAATTAAAAAATGTCATAATTTATTTTTTTCAGGCTATTACATAGTGGAGGACATGCACAAAAAAGATCTAACTTACACTCTATACTCCAGCTGTCAGGAAAAGAAATGACTAACTGAAGATGGCTGTGCCAACAACCATGGCAGAATGAACAGTAATCAAATAGATTGGCTCTTTCTGTTCTTCCTCTCCAGATAAGGAGAGGGCTTCAGATTGTCCACAACTGCTCCTCCTCATGAGGAAACCACAACAAAGAAGTCTTTAGTGCAGGGCTGTCAAACTCCGAGCCCACATGCCAGATGCATCACACACTGGCCACGCCCACGGCCATTTTAGTGAAAGGGAAAAAAGTCTCGATACATCACGTGACACCACCATGACAATGTGAGTTCGACACCCCTGCTGTAGTGGTTTTAGAACTCTAGGAACCTAGAGTTCTTGCTCAAATCATGGTTGGTGTCTTAAAAGAAATCTAGGTTACTATTTTTACTATTTTCTTTTTTCTGCATTTTTTCTTTTTTTCCTTTTATTTATTTTTAGCTTGTTTCATTAGCTTTTTTAGTATTGTAAATACAATTTTTAATACAATTTCTATTGAAAATTACATAAAAATGTTTTCATTTGGATAAACATTTACTATAATAACAAACGCTGGCTTTTTGAAGGCTTCAAATAGAATTGTAGTCATCATCCACTACCATTTAAAAATATGAAGATGTCATGAAGTATTTGTTCTGCAACTGAACTTTGGTCATTCCCAAACAAGATAAGTTACATGATCAAATGAATTTAAGGAGATGTCATACTGAGCATAGTCTGGAATACAACCTTCTGATTTATGATACTGACCTTTTTAGTCAAACTAAGTGTTTTTGATCTCATGAAATACAGATGAAAGCACCATCCTGTACCTTATAATTTACTTAGAAGTGTTAGAAGCATTAGAAGTAGAAACTTATTTTAGCTAAACAATATGTGCATCAGATATTCTGCTTCTATCATAAAACACCACATGAAAAAAACATCCTTTTAAAACCTGGAACTAAACCCTTTTAAAACCTAGAACTGAATTAACAGCTAATGTACATATATCAGTTCCCATTTAAAAACGGATGTCATTGTAGCAAAAGCAATAGCATTTAGATTTATATACTGCCCCAAAGCACTCACTGGGAGCTTTACAAATGTCAGCATGTTGCCCCCAACAATCTGGGTTATCATTTTACTGACCTCAGAAGGATAACCTTGAGCCTATCACAATCAAACTCCAGACTATGGACAGAGTTAGCCTTCAATACTGCATTCTAACCACTGTATAACCAGGACTTCTATTTTCCATGAGTCTCTTTCTATGACAAAATATTTATCTGGTATAGTTCACCAGATGTACTTATTTTTTTTTCTCATTTTGTTGTAAACACCATGGAGGAAGAATAATGCTTCTGTATAACATAGACAAAATTTCAAAAATTGCTATATATGAACAGGTCTTTCATAGTTACATGGTTAATTATGTATCTGCTTATTGTTTCTTGATGTTAAAATCTGCTTATTCTTACAGTTTCATTTTGTTTTCCAAAGGAGTAAAAGGTTCAAAGTGTGCTTTACTGTAGGCTTCTTGGTCAAATAAATTGATTCTGTCTTTGTTGTTGTTCCTCTTTTGACAATTATATCTATAATTTTATTTTATGGCAATTATAAAGTATTAATTTAAATAAACTAAGATCCCACAAGAAATAGGGAAGAAATTGCATTATATTATTTTAATTATGTTATTTTTGGTATACTTTTCTTCCCACTTGTAGGAAATTCTATTACGTGTATCTTTAATTGATTTTGGCTATTTAGTAACAGTTTAAATTATCTTCACACTATCTAATAGATTCCTTTTTCACTGGGCCCACAAAGGATGTGCTTCATTGTAAAGAAAGTAGTTTTGAATTTAATGAATTCCGGTGGTGCAGTGCAGTACTGCAGGCTACTTCTGCTGACTGCCAGCTGCCTGAAATTTGGCAGTTCAAATCCCACAAGGGTAAAGATTGACTCAGCCTTCCATCCTTCCAAGGTGGGTAAAATGAGGACACAAATTGTTGGGGACTACATGCTGACTCTGTAAACTGCTTAGAGAGGGCTGTAAACCACTGTAAAGTGGTATATAAGTCTAAGTGCTATTGCTATTTCTAATGTTTCAAAACTGAGGGTCCTATAAACATTAATTATCTATGCTGCACAGCAAGTTATGAGATAAACCCACTAAAACATAACATCAAATAATACCTATTAAATCTAGTTTGCATATCTGAAGGTTCTTCATCTTTCTATATTGCTATCAAGACTACAATATATTTTTATACAAACTTGGTTAGAAGATTGCCCACCTTTTCCTTCCCTCTGCCTATTTTTTTTATTTCAAACATTCTTGCCCAATGAAGAGTACTTCGACTTGAAAGTCTGCAATTATTTTATGAAACTTCAGCTGGACTTACAAAGATACTGTTTCTAATATTTTGTAGTTTATATGCTCTATTTATACACAGAGAAGGAGAAAGAGAAATAAAACATTGGAATAACAATTTCTCAACCTGTTACAAATAAAAACATTTGCCAATATCTTGGGAGAAAGCTTACATGTAGAGCAATGTCAGTTGCTTAAAGCAATTGATATTCATCAAGGCCATTTCAATCCTGAAAACAGCAAAAATGACAGCATTTTTTCTTTTCCTGCCTGTAGTTTTGCTGCCAAAGCTATTTTTCTCCAGTTTTTATCTAGCTTGTAAATAGCAGCCCACAAAAATGCTCACCAACTAAATATTTTAGCTACAGCTATATGAAATCAGATAGAGTAAGTGATCACTTTGCTTGTAGCTTAACACCATTAAATATGTTGCTGATATTTGGGGTGCTGCTGAACTGATGAACACCAAGCTAGCAAAGACTTTTGAAAGTTAGGGTCCATGCCAGCATCTCACAGATGGACAATCAAGCTGTCCTAATAAAGCAAAGTTGTTAGAGATGTTTCAGATTGTGGGGGTTCTATAGCAGAGAATTAACAAGATGATTTGCTGGAAAGAAAAGGCGAATTTCGTAACAATAATTTTGGCATAAAGAACAGTTTTTTTCTGCACTTTCTGAAAAAGAGCAAAGGGACACATTTGACTAATGAAAGTCCTAATAAGAGAGGAAAATGGAATGAATAATCTAGTCACATATCATACTTGAATTTGTACAAATGCATAGATATAAAAAAATAAAACATTTTCAAATTCTTTCAGTTTTTTCTGGAACTGCCATAAAGTAATCTTCTCCACCAGCTTCTCCAAAATGATTTATTCAGGACCTCCTTTAGAGAGGCACAAACATCTCCTCTCAAAAAAGAATTAGCCATTGCCAAAACCCTATCACACATCACCTCTCTGGAATCCTTAGTCCATCAAGAAGGATATGTACCTAAAGCAGTGGTAAAACAGACTGACAAGGCCATTGTTATGTCCCTGGAACTCTAAGGAGTTCCCACTCAGGTCCGTTCGCGTTGCGGGGGCAGCTGCCCCCTCGCTCATTGGTTGGTTCTCCCCAGCAGCCAGCTATAAAAGCAGGCTGCGGGGTCCAACCAGTTGCTGATCGCTGCGAGCCAGTTCCAGGCTTGGCAAGCACGGTCAGTCCTTTATTGTTATAATAAAGTATTTGTTGCACTCATGCTCTGGTTCAGCCTCTCATTACCCAAACCTAACACTGGCGACGAAGGTGGGATGGCTACCAGAAGCACAATGCAACCGCTGAATCACTAGCCGCCGATCCGCAGCCAGAGAGAACGATCGGCTGGCGATAAGAGCAACGCTGATCCGCAGCCAGAGAGAGCGGTCAGCAAGCAACGAGAGTGAACGCTGATCCGCCACCAGAGAAAGCGGTCAGCAAGCAACGAGAGCGAACGCTGATCCGCAGCCAGAGAAAGCGGTCAGCCAGCAACGAAAGTGAGAAGCGTCTGTAGCCGCTTGTTAGCCTAGCTACAGGAAAAGTGAAGCGCTGCGAGCCGCAGCCGCTCGTTTCTTTAGGCGCGAAATTCAAACGGCTGTCATTTGAATTTCAAACCTAAAAAGTACAGCGCGGTGCTGTAAGTCAAGTCACTGTCGCCCACGCAGGCACGAATTTCAAAACGCTGCCAACGGCCGGCAGCCTAACCTCGTGTTTAGCCCAGAGAGAGAGAGAGGTTGTGAAAAAGCCTCTCCACAGCTGAAATCACTTGCCTGCCACAGGCACTAGAAACCTTCTGCTGCTACCCCAGAGAGATTTTTTCCCACAGATTGTACAACCGATTTCCTCACTATGAATTCCAATCCAGTCTTCCCAGCATTCAAACCGGATGAGGAGAAGTGGGAATCATACAAGAACCGCTTTAACCATTACATCGACGCAATTGGGCTGGCTGATGCAGGGGAGCACCGGAAAAAATCATATTTCCTGATCTACTGTGGAGCCATCGTCTTTGACACTGCCACAGCACTCGTGGCTCCACGTGAGTTAAAAAACGTTCCATGGTCTGAACTGTTAGAAATCCTTACTAACCACTATTCTCCCAGACCTTCACAGATTGCCAGGCGATTCACCTTCCGTATGAGGAAGCAATCAGACAAAGAGACCATCAACCAGTACATGGCCGCCCTCAGGACCGCAGCACTCCATTGTGGGTTTGGAACCTACCTGGAGGACATGCTCCTCGATCAGCTAGTCTGCGGAGTCAAAGATCTCCACCTCCAAAGGCGCCTACTCGCTAAGAAGGACCTCAACCTCGCACAAGCTGTCGAGGAGGCCCTGGCAGCAGAACTGGCAGCACACTCAGCCACCGAAATCCATGGCCCAACTTCCAAGCTAACGACAGTTCCAGTCCACTCCGAGGAGGTGGTATTAGAGGAAGCCCCTAGTGATGAAACCAACATCCACCGCCTCACCAACGCCAGGCATCCGCAGGTAGGAGCCAAGCAAGAAAGCATCAGTCCACCCAAGCACATCACCTGTGGTGGATCTCATCCGAGGGCCACCTGCAAATTCAAAGGAGCCACCTGCAACATCTGCTACAAAAAGGGGCACATCGCGAGAGTCTGTCAAGCCTCTCAAAACTCGGCACAAAGGCACCCTTCCTTCTCACATTCTGGACCTCAGAGGCAAGTATTGAACTGTCGCACTCACCACCATGCCAAGCACACTTGCCATACCATTAGTAAAATCTCTCTCTCCGTTTTGTTAGAAGGTAAACCGTGTTGCATGGAGGTTGACACAGGGTCAGCGCTCTCAATTATCTCGTGGAGCACCCTCAAGAGGCTACAGCCCAGTCTATCAACAAGCCGGCTCCAGAAGTGCCAGTTTAGCCTGAAGGACTACCAGGGGAAGGACATTCCTGTAATCGGCAGAGGCAAGTTCCTTGTCAATTTTAAAGCTTTCAAAGGTCACCTACCTCTAGTGGTAGTTAACGGCAATCTCCCCACACTCTTGGGGCTCAATTGGTTTCCCCATCTAGGCCTAGGGCTAACAGGAGTCCATGCTGTCTCAACCTCTGACACTGACTCCTTATTCGCTGATTACTCAGATGTATTCAGCGATGAGCTGGGGTGTTATAACGGTACCCCTATCTCATTCTCAGTCGACCCCCAGGCAGTCCCAATCAGGCTAAAACCACGAGAGTCCCATTCGCTATTCGCCAAAACTAGATGCAGAATTGGATAAATTATTAAAACAAGGGGTCATTGAGCCAACAGATTTCGCCAAATGGGAGACGCCATTGTCACACCCTCAAAAAAGACGGTAGCCTGAGAATTTGCTCGGACTACAAGACCACAATTAATAAGTTTTTACAAGTTAGCGCTTACCCAGTGCCCGTCATTCAGCATTTATTACACACTTTTGAACCTGGCAGCATTTTTGCCAAATTGGACATGTCTCAAGCGTATCAACAGTTCCCTGTTGACAACCAAACAGCGGAACTCCAGACCATTGTCACCCACAGGGGTGCTTTCCGGTGCAAGCGCTCCAATTTGGCATAAGTGTTGCCCCAGGCATTTTTCAATCCCTCATGGAGCGGATTTTGCAGGGCCTTCCTGGTGTAGTACCCTACTTCGACGACATCTTAGTCTCGGCCAGGGACAGACCCCAACTCTTCCAGAGAGTTCGAGCGGTGTTAGAGAGGTTCAGACAGCATGGCCTCAAATTAAAAAAAGAAAAATGTGCCATTGCCACTAGACAGGTGGACTTTCTGGGTTATAAAATTGACGCCTCAGGCATTCACCCCCTGGAGTCCAAGGTTAAGGCAATTCACGAGGCACCCACTCCAACCTCCAAAACTGAACTGCAGGCCTTCTTGGGGCTATTGAACTTTTACGGGTCCTTCCTGCCCCATAAAGCATCAGTGGCAGAACCCCTGCACAGACTGTTGGATAAAAAATCGCCTTGGCACTGGGGTCACAAAGAAGACTCCGCTTTTCATGCCGTCAAATCACTACTCACGTCAGAGGCGGTCCTTATTCAGTTCGACCCCAACCTTCCATTAGTGCTAGCAGCAGACGCATCCCCTTTTGGAATTGGGGCAGTGTTAAGCCACAGGCTCCCCAATGGCTCCGAGGCTCCCATCGCTTTTTTCTCCAGGACGCTCTCTGCAACAGAGCGCAATTATAGCCAGATCGATAAGGAAGCTCTAGCAGCTGTCGCAGCAGTGAAGAAATTTCACGAATTTCTCTTTGGCCACTTTTTCGAGCTGGTCACGGATCATAAGCCTCTCCTGGGTCTACTAGCTGGGGACAAACAGACCCCTCAAGTCCTCTCTCCTAGAATGATGAGATGGACCCTTTTCCTAGCGGCATACTCAGATAGACTCATACACCACCCAGGTAAAACATTGTCCCACGCAGACGCCTCAGCCGCTGCCCCCTGCCGGCTCCAGCTGAAGACCCTGCTCCGGTCCATGCTATCTTTGAGGTCACCCAATTGGACCTCCCCATCACTGCCCTTGACATTGCGGCCAAATCCAAGACTGACACAACGATCGCCCAGGTACTGGACTGGGTGAGGAGGGGGTGGCCGGGCGGTGATGTTGAAAACAAATTTACACCTTTCAAGACCCGCCTGCAGGAATTATCCAGTTTGCAGGGCTGTTTGCTGTGGGGCACTCGAGTGGTCATCCCGACCTCACTGCGTACCCGAGTTCTGGAGGCGTTGCACGAGGGGCACCCTGGCATCATCAGAATGAAGGCATTAGCACGCAGCTACGTATGGTGGCCGGGCCTCGACGAGGACATCATCAGATGGGTAAGCTCCTGCAATCCCTGCCAGGAATCCCGTCCAGCTCCTCCAATTGCCACCCCTACTAAGTGGGAAAGCGCCAGCGCTCCGTGGTCCAGAATTCACATCGACCTAGCCTGCCCACTCGCTCATTGGTTGGTTCTCCCCAGCAGCCAGCTATAAAAGCAGGCTGCGGGGTCCAACCAGTTGCTGATCGCTGCGAGCCAGTTCCAGGCTTGGCAAGCACGGTCAGTCCTTTATTGTTATAATAAAGTATTTGTTGCACTCATGCTCTGGTTCAGCCTCTCATTACCCAAACCTAACAGCCATTTTTTCAGATTTTAATCATTTCTCATCATTTAACCATTTAATCATCTATTTTTGTCCCTGATCAGCCACAGTCATAGTAGGTGCAAAATTGAATGCATGTACATTGTGATGTGATTGGTAGTCTCACATTTTCTTTGATTTTTGAGAGCCTGCTGCAGAATCGTGGACAATATACCATGAATATGTTATACATACTTATACAAAGACGCAGGCATAGGTGTGAGATGCAACGTAGAAGGAAAGGACAAATCAGGGACTGAGATGGGAGACTGACACGCCCCTCAGGGAATAAAAGTGGGCATGTTAGCTCTGGATTCTCATTCGGGACAATTTGTTAATTTAGGATAGAAGCTTCGACAAATTCTGTGTGTGGCGTTTGCCTGTGATTTATGTTCTTGCTTTATTATCGGACTTGGCAGGCAGCTTGTGGGAGACTGCCAAGGACTTCTCCATCCAAAGGAATTCAACCCTGTCATTTCTGGTCTTGTCTGCTTGTTTATATTCTTTTGGAAACTTGGACTCTCACCTCGTGGGCACAGGTGAGACATAACACCTACTCATACAAATGACTTTTCAATAACAATCTCATTGGTGGGGGAAAAAAGTGAAAATAATCTTTCTATGGTGAAGACTGCAGCACTATCTCAAGTAATCTTTTTAATTACTGAAATTCAAGGGCACTATTTCAAGTAGTTCACCAAAGAAAATTCACATTCATATGATATTTTGTATATTTAGATTGCAGTTTAACCTTCCATTTCTGTTTAAAATTGTAGTAAATATCTCATGAGAATTGCTATATTTTCTCATTGAATGGTCTGAAATACTACTGCTTTGGAAGGATGGGTGGATTAATAGATAGATAAATCAAGAGATCAATAAAAAGGAAATATTTATGGATACAAATAATTATGTGGGAAAATATTAAACAAACTTAAAGTGCTATATTTGATTATGACTTGTTTGGAAACTAAAAAAGACCAATTGTTTGTACAATGCAGATAAAAGAAAGTTTCTACAAAACAGAAATATTTCCATCTTTATTCCTATGCATTTTTTATAACTGAAATTATTTCCTATGCACTTTTACAAGTAAATATTTCCCACATTTAGAAAGCAGCAGCTGGCTTTCAAAGCATTTGTGGTTTTGAATGGATTGTTTGCCTAAAAGTAATTAAATGAAAGAAAGTCCACATAAAGCTTTATATTCCTTGGAAATCAAGGGCAGCATACACTTATAAAATGCCTACTCTTTAGCCTTGAACCATTCAGGTGCTCTGATAGAGTGCACAGTATTTTCAAAGGACATGGATACAGAAAACACAAAACACAAGTAATATAATAGGACATAGAATTGCAAATTTGCAGCTATTGTAAAGGAATCAGGGGCAGGAACTCTTTTTCTAATAGGTTTTTGCATTTAGCATGTGTGTTTGTTTAAAAATGAAAATCATACTAAAACATAGTAATGCTGCAGCAGGGATAGAAAGAAAATGTAACAATGTAAATGTTTTCCTCTGAAAACTGAAAAAAAACCACTCTATATTAAGGGGTGGGTTTGGACCAGATCTATACCACGTTTCTCACAAAATAAGGCCGGGCCTTATTTTTTTTTTTGACCCCTGAAAAAACAGCTAGGCCATCTTTTTGGGTGTGACTTAATTTCCTCCCCCACCTAGAGCGGCCCATATGCACGTACCTCGCCGTGAGGCCGCTTCTATCGGCTGATGAAAACTCCCTGAAGGCAGAGTCCCCAACTGCTTCAGGGCGTGGCATGGCTGCCCGTTTCCCCTCGCCTTTAGGCAGTCTCTTTCGGGCGATGGAAGTTCCCCAAATGCAGTCACCAGCCATTTTGATCAGCTGGTAAAAGCGGCCTTGGGGCGAGCGGACTCACACACACACACACACACTCCCCTCACCACGAGGCCACTTCTATCAGCAGATGAAAGCTCCCTTGAAAGCAGGATTGCCAGCCGCTTTGGGGCGAGGCGGGGCTGCCTGTGTCCCCTCGCCTTTAGGCAGTCTTTTTCAGGCGATGGAAGCTCCCGAAATGCAGTCACCAGCCACTTCGATTGGCCAGTAGAAGCGGCCTCGAGCCGAGCACACACACACACACACACACACACACTCCCCTTGCCACGAGGCCACTTCTATCGGCAGAAGAAAGCTCCCTTGAAGGCAGAGTCCCCAGCCACTTCAGGGCAAGGTGTGGCTGCCTGTGTCCCCTCGCCATTAGGCAGGCTCTTTCAGGTGATGGAAGCTCCCCAAATGCAGTCACCAACCACTTTGATCAGCCAGTAGAAGCGGCCTCGGGGCGAGAGCGTGCACACACACACACACACTCCCCTCACCATGAGGCCGCTTCTATCGGCAGATGAAAGCTCCCTTGAAGGCAGAATCCCCAGCTGCTTCAGGGCGAGGCATGGCTGCCCATGTCTCCTCGCCTTTAGGCAGCCTCTTTCGGGTGATGGAAGCTCCCCAAATGCAGTCACCAGCCACTTCAATTGGCTGGTAGAAGCGGCCTCACGGTGAGGGGAGTGTGTGTGTGTGCTCACCCCATTTTATTTATTTTTAGTAAGGATAGATTTCAAAATTATCTAATTTCTTGTTCAATTTTTAAAATATAAATTCCACCAAGAAATTCAGTAGATCCTATGTAAAGCAGAAAAGCGATCCAGGGTGAGGATTGAGGGTGGAATATTAAAGAATGGTTGTTTTAAACCCAAAAATCTTTTGAATGCAAAATAAAATAGAAAGAATCTTCTTGATTATCTTGTATAATATGGCTTCTAATATAAGCTGAACTTCCAACATTTTTTAAAAAATGATTTCTTAGTAGAAAGTGGAGAAGGAAAGACATTAACTGGCTTTTATTCAATCAGTAGCTATCATTTTTAGAATTCTGCGAGAATATGAAGATGTACAGTAGATGAAAGACTCCATTCTTGACTTTTCTCAGCAGAACTTATCAACAGGCTTATCTTTGTGAGAAAAAAATTGTAAGAGGCTTTCTAATTTACTTCCTTCATTTTTCAGATACAAATAAGAGAAATAAAAATGACATAAATAAGTAGTATACATCCATTAAGCTTATTTAACAAAATATAATATTTCAGTCTTGTTAGACTCTATTGTGTTTATACCAAAATCAGATTAATTGTGTTGAAGATGTAATAAAAATAATCTATGCTTGTTGATATCCCAACATTATCTTATTCTGGGAGGTCTATAGCCTTTTGAACTACATACTTATTATATGGAAACTGACAGCTGGACAACCAAATTGTAGTTGGCAACACTTTCCTTGTTGCTAAGAGACTGATTGTTGAAGACTGCAATGATAAATTTCTGATACCAATTATTTAGTGGTCTGAAAACCTGACCTAGAGTTACTTGTTGCTTATGAACATTTGTTTACAGATGTAGATTATGAGTTAATGATAAATATGACAAAATGTGGCCACTGTTATTGATATGATTGTTTTAAAATGATATAGGTTTGTGTGTATATACATACACATATATGTGACACATTTCCATAGATTCACTATCCAAACTGTATATTTTTATACATCTATGCACACATATACTTACATGCACATGCATACAAAAATGTTTTTGCCTGTCTTTCTTTCTCTTTTTGCTCCATTTAATTGAGAATGAATAAATACTTCCATTAGTATTCTGTCAGATTTCATTTTAATCCTTATTGGAGAGATAATTAGGCTAAGATCTAGTACTGACACACTCAAAAGTAAATATACAGATAGTAGATGAGTCCATTACAAAAACAAGGAACAGATGGATGCTATCTTCCATTAAAACATAATATGTTCTACTCTTTATGTAGAACAAGAAGATAAAATGGACCCCAAGACATTGAACAGTGATTGTGTCAGCTTTAAAATTCAGCTGTCACATTTCATGGAAGTGGGGAGGGTGAAGGAGTTGAAAAAGTTCAAGTTTATTCTGTATGTCGTATTAAGAAATTCCAGTTGCAGTTAATTGGTTCTTGTGATTGATGAAGTGTAGAAGTGGGAGGAGAGAAGGGAGGAGGGAAGGTGGATTCTGTGTAACGCCCAAAAATAATTTCACTTTGGGAAATTGCCTTTGACATACCAGATCTGTTTCTAAATAAATCAATTGGAGAGAAAATGTCTCGGAGTGATTGATATCATGGATACTTTCTGGATGCCTTACATTTATTTCCCAAAGTCCATTTTTATTTTTTGAAGGGGCTTGGCTGATACCCCAGAGTTCTTTTCCCAGAGATGAGAAAGATCAATAATCAGCCAAAGTTGGAGATATGCAGGTGGGGACTATGGGGGCACTCCCTCCGGAACATTAATTGGATCTGCCAGCCCTTGTTTGGAGGAGATAATGGATGCTTTCAGAATGACAGTAGAGGAAAGAGATTGGGGAGCGATACCAAAGCGTTTCAACTCAAGAAGTTGTTATAACCCAGAGCTAACCCAGCTGTTTGAAGAGAAATCTTTCTCAAGGCCTAGGCATATTGCTATTCTGTCAGATTAGACAGAGGAGACTATACAGGTGCCAGTTGGAGGAAGCCAGAAAGATGCATCAATTGACAGAGGTATGCTGCAGCCTCTGAGGTAATCCCCTCATTTTCCAGAGGAAATTTTGCCCCCTGCAGAGAGAATCCCTCTGGGTGGGGATTTTATCCAGGCAAGGGGTGGATTCAATGCCAATGGCAATCAGCACCAACACAGCCCTGGTCTGAAGGGGGGTTGCCCAGACAAGAGACAGCAGCCACTTTCCCTCCACCTGACCAGGGAACCAAGCCATACCCATCTTCCTCCTGGCAACACAAATGCAGCCCCAACTGGCAGCAAGGCCACAGGGACCCCTATTCCAGAGAGGCACCAACCAGCCAGGATACAGGGGGCCTACCCAGCCTATGTACATCACCAGGCCAGTTCCTTTCATTCCAGTACAACCTACAGGGGTCTGACCTGTGCAACCTGTGCAACCCCAACCCAGGCCAGACCAAATACCCTTTAAGGCCGTATTCGATGGCTGCCATGAACATTTCAATTACTTCCTCACTCGAATCTGACCCCATATAGAACAATTTGGAGATCAATACACCACAGAGTGTGATTTGGTTATGGCCATAACAAATGGGATGAATGAAGGGGATGCTTCAGACTGGGTGGCCCAACTACACAATGAACAAGCCCCTGAATTGCGTGATGTAAATGGATTTATTCAATTATTAAGACTCAGATTTGAAAATCCAGACAGGGTAGCAGAGAATGAAGAGAATTTAATGGAAATGAGGCAAGGCAAGCAACCCTTATCAGAATTTATTTCGGACTTTTGAAGGGCCGCAAGCCACCTCATGGATTGGCCTGAAAGAATGACTTTACACTATTTTAAAAATGCCATTGATCCAGAAGTAAAGAAGGCCTGTGAAATTAGGGGAATCCCAGAGACCTTACAATTGTGGTATGTCGCATCCCTCAGCTTAGATCGCAGCATCAACTCACACAGGAAACCCCTTCCGGCAGCCCTACCTAAGAGAATTGTGGCTAGCAGACCGCCAACCGGATCAGCTGAACCTACTCGTACCCAACCTACCAGGGTGCTGAAATCTTACTGATGTGGCCAAGCCCCCCATAGAGCAGCAGACTGTCTAGCCCCTGCTCCTGTACCACAAGCTCCACAGTTGAAGTCTAATTCAGCTGTTAGAGGTCAGAAGAATCAAGAAAGACTTCCAGACAGGGGCGAGTTCACCAAACACAGGCGGGAAAGCCCCCTCTGCACAGATGGGAGCAATGGACCACCAGACCACCACCACGTCCCTGAGAACCTGACCTGCGAAGACAACCCAATGGTGAGTGATCCCATCATACCTTTTACAGTCAAGGTCAAGTTAGTGGTAACAAACATGGGGGAGGCTGGTGAGTTAGAAGCTGTCATTGATACTGGGTGTTCTAGATGTCTTATCGGACTCTCATCATTGAACAATTGGGCACAAAGACTAACTCGCTAAAATGCCCAATCAGATTTCAGCAAATGGATGGAAACTTAATTGCGGGGGGGGGCAGCCACTCAGATGATTGAATTGATCAAGATGGAATTAGGGCCCCATCATGAACTCATATGCTTCATAGTGGCCCCCAAGATGTCAGAATCAATCATACTGGGACTTGCTTGGCTAGACAAATGGGCCCCAATGATCAAATGGGAGGATGGATTCAGAAAAATTCTCATTGGACTGGGCCCATTGCTCCCTCTTCCACCCACTACAAAGCCAACTGTCAGCTTGAACCCAGAGCCTGAGCCAGCATCCATGGCATCCCACCTTCTCCCAGATAAACCCCAGGTACCCGACCAATACAAAGACTTGTCTGAAGCATTCAGTGAAGAAGAGTGTAATTTTTTACCTCCCCATCGAGCCACTGATTGCACCATAGAATTAGACCCCAGGGCGAAATTACCAAAACCAAAGATGTATTCCATGACGCCTGCTGAAATGACTGAATTAAGGAAATACATTGACAGCAATTTGGAACGAGGTTTTATTGAGCCTGCCAAATCAAGACTAGCTGCCCCCATGTTGTTCAAGCAGAAGAAAGAGGGTGGGTTGAGATTGTGTATTGACTTTAGAGGCATGAACGCCATATGCATCAAAAACATGTACCCTCTCCCCCTTATGAAGGACTTATTGAACCACTTGTCGAGCCCAAGCCAACCACAACCCTAAATGCCTGGAAGATAACCTGACTGCAGAATTGAAAACGGCCCTATTGACCGATCCTTGGTTCCTGGACCATGAAACTGAGTTGACAATGAATGATGGACTAGCTTGGAAAGGGACTAAGCTTTATGTACCCACAACCCTAAGACTACTGGTACTAAAGCGTAGCCACGACTCCCGGCTGGGAGGCCACTTCAGATTCCTAAAAACCCTACATTTACTGAGAAGACAGTTCTGGTGGCCAAAAATGAAACCTGATGTCGAGGACTATGTAAAAAGTTGCTCAATTTGTGCCACAATGAAACACAGAACTGGAAAACCCCGTGGCTTCCTGCAACAAGTTGCTGAACCAACCCAACCTTGGGAAGAGATTGCAATGGACTTTATTGTTGAATTACCTAAGAGTGAAGGGAATACAATCATTTGGACTATAATTGACTTATTCTCTAAACAGGCCCATTTTATAGCCTGCAAAGGACTTCCATCTGCAAAAAAAACTTGCAAAGCTGTTTGTGAAACATATCTATAGACTACATGGAGTACCTCATAGGATAATATCAGACAGAGGGGTACAATTTACCACAAAATTTTTGGAGGGAATTTCTGAAATCCATTGGTTCCTCTCAAGGATTATCCTCAGCTTTCCATCCTGCTTGTAATGGAGCAGTGGAGAGGACTAACGCCATTATTGAACAATACATTAGATGCTATGTAAATTATCAACAAGAAAATTGGGCTGAGTTATTACCTTTTGCAGAGATTGCTTACAATTACATTCCAAATCAACACTGGAATGGATTTTGTCCCAATGCCAGAGTTACCTAGACAACCTCCCTAATCCATGTCCCTAACAGAATGGATAAACTAATTAAAGAAAGGATGGGAAGATAAAAAAAAAAAAGCTTTGATCGAAGCAGCAAAAAATTATAAAAAGCAGGCGGATAAACATAGATCCCTTCAACCACCTTTTAAAGTAGGGGACAAAGTATATTTGTCAACCAAGTATCTCAGGTTGAAACTGCCCAGTAAGAAGCTGGGTCCAAAATTCTTGGGTCCATTCCCAATTTCAAAGATAATCAATCCAGTCACTGTCCAATTAAGTCTTCCTCGACTATTGGGCAAAATTCATCCAGTATTCCATTGTAGTTTACTAAAACTAGCTACTACATCAATGATAAGACCACTGCCAATCTCTCCCCCTAAACCATTAATGGTACAGGGGGAAACACATTATGAAATTCAAAACATTCTTGATTTTAGATTACACCATGGCTGATTGAAATATTTGGTCTTATGGAAAGGATACCCTCTCTCAGATGCTAGTTGGGTAAAGAGTTGGGATGTTCATGCTGATCAATTGGTTAACCAATTCCATGAGGATTTTCCCCACAAACCGAAGAGTCCTCGTGGAGAGGGGAGAGGGGGTTAAGGACAATGTGTTAACCCCATATCTGTTTTTTTTCCTTTTCTTTTAGGAGGAGGAGTTTTCAAAGGGGATGCCTGTCAGCTTTAAAATTCAGCTGTCACATTTCATGGAAAGAGGGGCGGAGGAATTGAAAAGTTCAAGGTTATTCTGTATGTTGTATTAAGAAATTCCAGTTGCAGTTAATTGGTTCTCGTGATTGATGAAGTGTAGAAGTGGGAGGAGAGAAGGGAGGAGAGAAGGTGGATTCTGTGTATCATGCAAAAATAATTTCACTTTGGGAAATTGCCTTTGACATACCAGATCTGTTTCTAAATAAATCAATTGGAGAGAAAATGTCTCGGAGTGACTGATATCATGGATACTTTCTGGATGCCTTACAGATTGTAGTATAAATAAGAGTTCAGATCTGATATTCAGCAGTCACTAAAATTATTTTGTAATGCTTCATATTTGGCCAAACTAGCTCTATCTATCTGAGTATAATTAGGAAATTAGAGAACAGGCAAAATTTTATTTGGCAGTGAAGAAAAGCCTGATAATTGTCAGACTACCTATTGCCACTTTCCTTCTTTAAAGGAAATCTATTGTTCATCAAACTGATTATGAATTATGGGAAAAGTTTCCAGAAAATGTTAGGCCTTATCATAGTCTAATCTTGATTGTTATGATACAAATAAAGCAGTTTTTAAAATAAAATTAGAAATCAGATAGAAAGAAATCAAAATTGAAAAATCCATAAGAAATGTGAAAAGAAACGGTGGAACCAATCCACGTTAGTTCATGGGTAGATGACTTTTAGATATTTATTTATCTGAGGCAAAGTTGAAAAATAAAATGAACACTATAAGAGTAACTATTAGTCATTATTTTTAGAAACCAGTATTTCTTTTCTTCCCAGATGTTGATGTTCATGTAAATTCATATAGTGCAATTCCTGCGATTAGGATTTTTTAAACAAATGAGAATATGAACATACATATGAGAATATGAAGTCCATATTGATAACAGAAGGAAGTTTTAAGCTCTGAGACCAGAATTATGGTCATAGACAGAAAATACACACACATACATACATACACACACAGACACACAGACACACACACACAAACACACATACAGAGAGGGGGGAGAGAGAGAGAGAGAAAGAGAGAGAGAGAGAGAGACAGAAAATCAAGTAATACTATGTATAGCCTTCTGCATCTCTTGCAGTAAAATCAAATAATTTTTTTATACATATTGTTAATTTAGCCCAATTCTCTTTGATTGAAATATTCAAAGATAGCCATAAAAATTATTTACCTAAGCTTTCCTTTAAGTAGTTCAAGTGACCTAATTTCAGAGGCGTTTTATGATTTTCTGTTGAAGCAATTTAACTGTTTATGTCTGCTGTATCTGATGATGGAATAATAGTAGGTTGGGGTTTCATCAGAGGTCGTATTCAGCAGATTCTGACCAGTTCTGGAGACCGGTAGCAGAAATTTTGAGTAGTTTGGAGAACCGGCAAATATCATATCTCTCTGGAGATTTTACAATATCCTTCCCCTGCCACTCCCACCAAGCCACACCCACAGAACCGGTAGTAAAAAAAAAATTGAATCCCACCACTGGGTTTCATATAACTAAGAAATAGTTTTTATGTTTAAGCAATGTCTGAATTTTGTTCATATATTACCATTTAAGATAAGAGTGATAATAGTAGAAATGTGGATATTGGAACAAGTTAGTTATATTTTGTTACAACTTGTAAATCTTGATCTGCAAGGGAATATTTTGATGTTCATGTCAATATGAATAAAATATATATTTGAATGTCATGCATTAAAAAAAATTAAAATGCATAGTTTGTTATGCATTGTCATCCTTGTCCAGCACAGCTGTACACTTACCCCATCAAGATTTACCTGATATAATTATTTACTGTTAGCATATAGCATTGTGAAATATCTTAGTAAATGCCTTTCTCCACTAAAACATACATTTAGACACCACTTTCAGTCAATCAACATACTTATGAAATGTCACAGATTTTCAGTATAAATTAGATTAAGAAACAGATTACAAACTGCTCATGCACAAGTTTCAAGTTAAAGAATTTGGGCATTGAGAAAAACAGTCATTTTCTCACAGAATATAGGGTTGACCCTGGAAATTGTAGAGATAAATTGATATAATTATAGATTGAGAACCTCATTTTTCTTTTCTTGTTATCATTTTTATTGTTAAATTAAAAAAAAAACATGAGAAAATTTCCTCATGATGTGGAATGCTTTAACTTTGTTTTGCAAAATCAAAGAAGTTGCAGAATACAGTAATTAAGAAATCTGTCCAGGAAAATATGATTTTCAGATATATTATTGTCAGTCACAATATAGACAACTTACAAAAAATTAAATTACTTTGGAAAAGATCACATTATTTATCTTCCATCAAATAGAAGGAATAGGAAAATATTAGATTTATTTATTTATTATATCATTATTTATGTCATAACAATACTTGCAGTCTCTAGTAACTGTTAATGGGAGATAATTATTCACAGTGAGATAAGTCAGATCCTGAATTCAGAATCTCTGAAACTGAAGTGACACTTATTTATGTATTTTTCACTTACTGAATATTGTACTTATCATTTTCAGTCATTTACTGAATTTATATAGCTGCCCATATAATTTGTTGTGACTCTGGATGCCCTCAGAGAAATGGAATCAGAATCCAATATAATTAGATTTCCAGGGTCAAGCAGAATACTCAAAATGCACTCTGGATAGTATTAAAGTTTAGAGTTGGGATCAAATCAAGCTCAAGCCTTCCATTTCCTGGGTAGAACATTTGTTCCATGCTTAACATAGACGACTGTAAAAAGGATTTAGTAAACTGTTGGAATGGAAGTAGCATGCACCAGCCTCACTAGCCTATTAATGGTTATGCAAATGTAATTATGAAAATTCAGTATGAATTACAGATAAGTATTTATGCAGTAAACAAGTGTTCATGAAGTCACCAGGTGTTTTGCTCAACTCATACAAGGCTTGAACTGATATTATTTATGAGAAATGACGTTCATATTATAGTCATGTTTCCAAAGGTCATTAGCAGATTGTAGATACTTTGAATTGCTACTACTATAACTCTATCAATCAATAGAATAGAACAGAATACTTTATTGGCCAAGTGTGGTTGGACACACAAGGAATTTGTCTTGGTGTAAATAATCTCAGAATACATAAAGAAAAGGTACATTTGTTAAGAATCAAGAATCATAATGTACAACATTTAATGATAATCATAGGGTACAATCAACAATCAAATCATACTAGGAAACAGTCAATATAAATCGTAAGGATATAAGCAACAAAGCTACAGTCCTACAATCACAAGTGGGAAGGGATGGGTGATAAGGAGTGATGAAAAGATTAACAGTAATAGCAGTGTACACTTTGTAAATAGTTGAACAGTGTTGAGGGAATTATTTGTTTAGCAGAGTGATGGCTTTCAGGAAAAAAATGTTCTTGTGTCTAGTTGTTCTTGTGTGCAGTGCTCTATAGCATCATTTTGAGGGAAGGGGTTGAAACAGTTTATGTCCGGGATGTGAGGGATCTGTAAAGATTTTCACAGCCCACTTTTAGACTCGTGCAATATACAGGTCCTCAATTGAAGGCAGGTGGGTAGTAATTGTTTTTTCTGCAGTCTTAATTATCCTCTGAAGTCTGTGTCTGTCCTGTTGGGTTGCAGAACCAAACCAGACAGTTATAGAGGTGCAGATGATAGATGATAATTCCTCTGTAGAACTGTATCAGCAGCTCCTTGGGCAGTTTGAGCTTTCTGAGTTGGCACAGAAAGAACATTCTTTGTTGTGCTTTTTTGATGACGTTTTTGATGTTAGGTGTCCATTTTAGATCATGTGATATAGTAGAACCTAGAAATTTGAAGGTCTCTACTGTTGCTACTGTGTTGTCTAGTATTGTAAGAGGTGATAGTATGAGAGGGTGTCTTCTAAAGTCTACCACCATTTCTATGGTTTTGAGTGTTTCAGATTCAGTTCCAGATTGTTCTGGTTACACCACGAGGCAAGTTGTATAACCTCCTGTCTGTATGCAGATTCATCGTTGTCTCAAATGAGACCAATCACTGTTGTGTCATCAGCAAACTTCAGTATTTTAACAGATGGATCATTTGAGATGCAGTCATTGGTATATAGGGAGAAGAAAAGTGGAGATAGCACACAGCCTTGAGGGGCCCCTGTGCTGATTGTACAGATGTGATTCCACCTAGCTTCACCTACTGCTTCCTATCTGTTAGGAAGCTTATGATCCACTTACAAGTGTGTTCAGGTACTGCTAGTTGGTTTAATTTACTTAGAAGAATGTCTGGAATGATGGTATTGAATGCTGAACTGAAATCTACAAAGAGGACCCTTGCGTAGGTATTTGGAGATTCAAGGTGTTGCAGGATGTAATGCAGAGCCATGTTAACAGCGTCATCTGTCGATCTATTTGCTCGGTATGCAAACTGCATGGGATCTAACAGCAGATCCATGATGGTTTTCCGGTGGGACAGCACAAGACTTTCAAAGATTTTCATAACTACAGATGTTAGAGCAACTGGTCTGTAGTCATTAAGTTCCTTGATGGAGGGCTTCTTTGGCACTGGGATGATGGTAGAACATTTGAAACAGGAAGGAACATAGCACATCCCTAGTGATCTATTGAAGATTCAGGTGAAGATGGGGGCCAATTGATCAGCACAGACTTTTAAGCAAGAAGGAGTTACCTTGTCTGGCCCTGGTGCTTTTCCTGGCTTCTGTCTGTGTAATAGATCTTGCACTTCTTTTTCTGTGATCACCAGAGGTTGTGAGCCCAATGGATTGGGGCCAGTTGTAGGAGGCTTGGCTGTTGGCATGTTTGAGATGTGGGTTGTGGAGATAGGTGGCTGTAGTTTCTTTTCAAACCTGCAATAAAACACATTCAGGTCATCTGCTAGTTGTTGATTTCCTTCTGCCTGGGAAGAAGGTTTGCCAAAGCCAGTGATGTTTTTAAGAGTTTTCCACATGTTTGCTGGTTCATTTGTTGAGAATTGATTCTTTAACTTTTCAGAGTAGCTTCTTTTTGCTGCTCTGATCTCTCTTGTTAATATGTTTCTGGCCTGATTGTATAACACTCTGTCACCTTTTCTGTAGGCTTCCTCTTTGGAATGATGTAGCTGCTTAAGTTTAGCTGTGAACCAAGGTTTATTGTTACTATATATTTGCAGGTTCCTTGTTGGTACACATAAGTCTTCGCAGAAGCTAACATATGATGTTAGAGTATCTGTGAGCTCATCTAGGTCTGCAGAGGCATCCTCAAAAACTCTTCTTTCTGGCTCGCAAATATAACTGGAGACACATGAAGGTAAAGGTTTCAATGTCAGTTGTATCCGACTCTAGGGAATAATGCTCATCTCCATTTCTTGGCCAAGGGAGCCAGCAGTGTCAAAAACAATTTCTGTGGTCATGTGACCAGCATGGCTATATGCCAAAGGTGCATGGAACATCTTTCCATCGAACTGATACCTATTTATTAATTTGCACTTGCACGCTTTCAAATTGCTAGGCAGACAGGAGCTGGGCAAGTGAGTGGAGATCATCCATTTCATGGAGCTCAAGTCTCATATTTGAGCTTTCAATTCTGTAGCTGAAAAGCTTAGCATCTTTAACTAGTCATAATTTCCATAGATGTAATATCTTCAGTGTCCCTCTTTCTACTGCAATCAGCCTCATGAAAAAACTTTTTTTTAAAAAGGAAAAGTGCAATTACTGGTGCATGCAGCAGTCTTCAATCTGCCATCACTGGATGGATGTGGTTCAGACCTAAAATATATATAACCAGTCAGTCTTCATACATCATTGATATTAATTTACTGCAATCAATTCACTTTGGAGATTTTTAAATATCAAATGAAACTAGTCCCTCATGCTTGGAAGCTTAGATGGATAAGATTATGATCCACTCATTCTTGTTTATAAAGTGCAACCTGAGGAAATTGCACAGATAGGCAATTTTAGATCCTAGACATAAATGGTCTTGTGGGATTCTCCCTAGAGATGGCCATGTATATACATTTCAAGTATTTAGTCTATGAAAAAAAATTCCTCTTCCCCCCCAACCCATCTAGGAGTCAGAACTATTTTAATATTCCTGACAAGCCAAAATATGTGAATGAGAGGAAGGAAAATTTTGCAGGAGGAAGAAAGGTTAGCTCTGATCTGTACTGTTTATTCATAATACTGTCCCACCCCTGCCTGGTTTAGTGAAGGAAAAAAGTCCCAATACATCACATGACACTGTGATGATGTGAGTTTGACATTCCTGGCTTAAGGAATCTATGTAGATCTTTAATTCAGACCTTACTGAATTTCTCAACAAATCTCTCACTCTCTCTTATTTTATTTTTTTCTCACACTCTCAAACAAACACACACATACACACAATGTTTCTACACTATTAGCTTCTTCCACAAAATAAGGTATGGCCTTGACTTAAAAAAATATCTTATCTACTGCTACAGTAATTTTAAATAAAATCAGACAAGGGATATAGACAAGTAAAAAGGAGGTAATTGGCTAGAAATTCTGTGTTTCTCAGTTCCTCCCTGTGTAAATATTAAATTATTTATTTGGTTATAAATATTTATTATTTCTAACATTAAAATTGAAAAAAAATGTGCAAGTTAAAGTAAAAAAATAACAGTTAAGAAATTACCAAGTCCAATTACCAAGGGTGGAAGAAGGTACATCAAGCCACCAGCCATCACCAGGGTTGCATAATATCTTAGACCTCCTATGCTTATTGTCACAGCCAGATTGTAACACTCTTCTGAAAAGTCATAAGAGTGAGGGCTTGCCTTATCTCTGTTGGTAAGATGTTCAAAAGAGTAGGAACAATAGCAGAGAAGGCCATCTTTCTAGATCTCACCAGTTGAAAATCTTTAACTGAGTGGGTCTAGACTGTGCACTCCCTACCAGATCAGTTACTGTTAATCCATCAGAATTTTTGATTAGTCTCAGACTTGTCTTTTGACAGAGCAGGTCTGGTATTTAATGTGTAATTATCTCCATATTTGGTCTGGAACATTTTGGAGACCAATGTTCAGTCAGGTTTGTTTATTTCAATTATAGACAGACTTTTATTGCAACCATTTAATTTTTAGGGTTTCACTATGTTTTATCATTGTAAACCAGTGGGACTCTCATTAATTCAGTACATAATGTGATAAATAAGTAATAAATACAACTTCTAATCTGTTATTTCAGAAGAATGTTCTGAAAGAATTGAATAGATCCATTGTTATCTCATAGCATTTTGCTATTTTCACTGAAAAGCCAATATACTGCTCCCTTTCTTCTTTTTATTTGTAGCAACTCTAAAGATATTTGGCAGAGATTAACTCTCAAAGGATTCAGTGTAATTAAAGTCATGTCATCACTACAGCTACTGGCAGTTGTGTCCGGATGGAATGATATGGGCTGAAGATGAATAAACATTTAAAAATATGCATTAGATAATTTATAAAGCAAGGTTGTTGCCCTTCCCCACTCTTGTCAGTCTTTAATTTGAGGATACCATAGGCCATAGGTCCTGAGCATGTTTTATAACTTATATCCCAAAGACATTCCAAATGTTTATTCATGTTCAGCCCATTTTTCAAGAAGCAACTGGACTTTCTGGTTTTTCTTTGAAGATGTTTCATTTCTCACCCAAGAAGCTAATGTCTTCAAAAAAAAAAAAAAATCCAGTTGCCTCTTGGAAAAGCACCTTTGGGATAATCACAACCTGGATGACTGAGAATTTCCAAAGGCAAAAAGGAATTGGCTTCTTTAGTTTTGATTTTTTGTAAGTAGAATAACACATAGAGACATCAGCATATTTCTGAATCCATCATGAGTCTTGTTTCTTTGTGGCCAGTTAAAGAATTGCGCAAAGAAATGACACATTTAATATTATCCTGCTTGCCTTCAAAATAGTTTTTGCTGACAAAATATTCATAGTCTGCATCTTCTTGTTACTTTTATGGTTCCCTATGCAGCCTTTGATTTTAACACATCATATTTTGCATAACAGTGATTTTTTTAATCTATTATGTGTATCTCTGCATTATTTTACAAACTTCTTGTCATTATTTCCAGTTTTGCCTGTAATGAAAGCTTACGTTTGGATAAACAGACAAACAAGGCAGCATCTTTCTAAAAATAATGCTTAAACTTTATTGTGAGAATCCCATTAGAAATATAATCTCCCATTGGCTTTGACACAGAAGAGAGTTAAAAGAGTAAGAGTACTTCTTCCTTTTCTATCTGGTGAAAGAGAATTGTTTTCAGCTCAATAACATCCCTATCTACCCACTGGAATAAATGAACACATTATGAAGTTCCACTTTCTTCTCAGCAAGTCCTGGTGTATCACCATTGTCAGAATATTATACCAACTCTTATGAGTCCAGATGAAGACAAGAAAGTTTCTATGAGGACCTGGACCAGATTATTTAAACAGCAGCAACCAGCAAGACACACATCATTTTTGGCACCATTTCAACACTAGGGTGGATAAATTCTGGATGCCATTTCAACAATAGTATGGCAACAGACAGCGACAACTAGGATGAAGTTCTTGGGAAACAGATGATGGAAAAATTAAATATTCATTTGATTGTTGAGATTCTCCCTACTAATGACAATTGTAGATTTTCCCATTTCGTCAAATCTAACGCTATCTGTTGTTTAAGTTTAATGTAATTGTTCTCTTTTAATGTACTACATTTCGCTGTCAAATGTATCCCCAAATACTTGACCTTGTTCGTAACTTGAATTTTCAATAGATCTGCCAGTTCTTCTTTTTGTCTTAATAGCATATTCTTTGTCAGGATCTTTGTTTTATCTTTATTTATTTTCAAACCAGCCACCTTACCATATGCCTCTATCTTTTCCAATAATTTTGGTGCTGTCTCTAAAGGATCTTCTAATATGAAAGCCAAGTCATCCGCAAAGGCTTGCAATTTAAATTCTTCTTTTTAAATTTTCGTTCCTTTTGTACTCTTATTGTCTCTGATATTTCTATTCATCACTTCCAAAGTTAATACAAATAGCAAAGGTGATAGTGGGCATCCTTGTCTTGTACCTTTTCTTATCTTGATGGGATCTGTCAATTCTCCCTCTATCATCTTTGCCGTTTGCTTATGGTATATGGCTTCTATTGCTTGAATGAATTTTCTAGCAAAACCCAATCTGTTCCAATAATAATAGCATGAATCTCCAATTCACATTATCAAATGCCTTTTGTGTGTCTAAACATATCAATGCCATTTGCTTTTCAGGATGTGCCTCATAATATTCCAAAGTATCCAAAATTACTCTCATATTATCTTTAATTTGTCTCTTTGGCAGAAATCCATTTTGATCCAGGAAATCCTTTATCCAGGGTGAATAAAGTTGTTTAAGTATTTTTTAAGTCTTTCTGCCAAAATTGAAGCAAAGATTTTATAGTCTGCATTTAGTAAAGAAATAGGTCTATAGTTCTTAATTTGCAGTGGATCAGCCTCTTCTTTTGGAATAAGTGTAATATAGGCTTCTGACCATGTTTTAGGTATCTTCTTCTTTAACATAATTTCATTCATGACTTCTAGCAGTGGAAGGCTCAACGATTCTTGTAATGTCTTATAAAATTCTGCCGGAAGCCCATCTGGACCTGGTGCCTTTCCATTATTTTGCTTCTTAAGTGCTTCAGTTAATTCCATAATTGTTATATTGCTTTCTAACATTTTTTCAGTCTCTTTAGGTATCTTAGGTAAATTAGCATTCTGTAAGTACTGTTTAACTCTTTCCTCATCAATATTCTCTTGTTTATATAGTTGTCCATAGAAGTCTTGAATAATTTCCTTTTTCTCTTTGTTGCCATAGCAAACTTGACCTTGATTATCTATTAACTGCAATATTTTCCTTGATTCTTTCTCTTTTCTCAATTTGTATGCTAACCATCTACCTGGTTTGTTTGCATCTTCAAAATAGTTCTGTTTAGCACTTCTAATTTTTTGTGCTAATTCCTCTTTCTCTATTTGACCGATTTTGTGTTTAATTATGTCCAATTTTAGTTTAATGTCTTTTTTCTGTGGCATTTTCTGTAGTTCTTTTTCAAGTCTTTTATGCTCATCTTCTAAAACTTTAGTGGCTTGTCTTTTCCTGATGTTCCTTTTCCTTGTATAGTCTGTTATCAAGCCTCTGGCGTATGCCTTCATTGTATCCCAATCATTCTGAGTTGAAGTATCTTCTTTTTTATTTTCTCTAAAGGAGAAGGCCAATTCTTTCTCTATCCATTATGTAAAGTCTTTTTCCTTTAAAATAGTATTATTTAACGTCCATCTCGATCTTCTTTTTTGTCCTTTCCATTTAATTGTCACTGGGTTGTGGTCTGCCCAAGTACTTGTTTCAATCTTTGCTTCTTGAATATTAGATATTAGTTCTGTTGAAATCCAAATCATATCTATTCTGGACCATGATAAATGTCTATTTGAGTAGAAAGTATATTGTTTGGTTTTAACATTTCTTTCTCTCCATATATCTTTTAAGTTTATTTCATCTGTCATTTTAAAGAAGGATTTAGGAAGAATCTTTCTATTTTGTTTTGTTATTGTTGCTGTATAGTCCAACTTATTGTCTACTATTCCATTGAAATCTCCCATCATAACTATATTAACATAGTCCAGTTCAATTATTTTCATATGTAATTTTTTATAGAATTCTTCTTGTTTATCATTCAGAGCATAAATTGCAATCAGGAGTGTTTTCATATTATTGTCCATTATTTCCACCATTAATATTCTTCCATCTTCATCAGAATGAATCTATTTTGCTGAAATAGTCTCTTTAATATATAAAACCACTCCTCTTTTCTTACATTGAGTCAAAGAAGTAAATATTTTCCCTAATTTTGGCTGGACCAACAATTGTTCATATTGTTTTTTAATGTGTACTTCTTGTAGACAAATTATATCAAATTTTAATTTCTCTAATTTGTGAAAAAATTTCCTTCTTTTAACGGCCGAATTCAGTCCATTTATATTCATTGTAATCAGTTTTTTCTCTTCCATGGTTATACTTTGTAGTTAGGTTTAGTAGCTCTTGTGGACCTTGGTTCACGTTGTTCTTTAATTTCCACCTGTCCACCTACTGAGCCTTCTTCTTTTCCAGTCTCCATTTGGTCCTCTTGAAATTCAATTAATAAAAACCTCTTTTTCTGCCTCATCATCTCTCTTTCCAAAGGATTCTGCGTAGAATAATTCTGCTTTCTCAATTGAAACAATTCTATGTCTCTGTTATTGCCATGTAAACATTAATCCATCTGGAACTAGCCATCTGTAGTTCATCTCTTTCTTCAGTAGCATATTAGTTAAAAATCGATATTCTCTTCTTATCTCTCTCACTTTTCTGGGTATTTGTTTTAAAACCACAATCTCCTTGCCCTTATATTTTAGCGTTTTCTCTCTTGCCACTTGCAATATTTGTGTTTTAATGGCTTTTTTTGTAAATCTAATATGAATTTCTCTTGGTAGGTTATTTCTCATTGCGTATCTTGTAAAAACTCAATATACTTCATCTACTCCATCTATCACCTTCTCTTCTGTTATTTCCAAAGCTTCAGCCAATATTTCTATCATTATCTCAGCTAGGTTTTGTCCTTTTTCTTCCTCTATGTTTTGAAATCTGAGATAAAATTCTGATCTGTCCATCTCCCATTTCAACATCCCACTTTTATCTTGTTCAACCACTGTTAATCTGGTATCAATGTCTCCAATCTTTTTATCTCTTTGTTTATCTTCTTCAATTTTTTGGAATCTCTCATCATAATTCACCATCATTTGTTGAATATTCTCCACTTTTTCATCAGTTTTTTCTGTTCTTTGTTCAATATTCTCTATTCTTTTTTCAATAATGTCTGATTTAATAGTGATACTGATACTAATACTGATTTTTTTGTGATACTGATACTAATACTGATTTTCAATAGTGTCTGTTTATCTTCTTCAATTTTTTGGAATCTCTCATCATACTTCACCATCATTTGTTGAATATTCTCCACTTTTTCATCAGTTTTTTCTGTTCTTTGTTCAATATTCTCTATTCTTTTTTCAATAGTGTCTGATTTAATAGTGATACTGATACTAATACTGATTTTTTTGTGATACTGATACTAATACTGATTTTCAATAGTGTCTTTTTATCTTCTTCAATTTTTTGAAATCTCTCATCATACTTCACCATCATTTGTTGAATATTCTCCACTTTTTCATCAGTTTTTTCTGTTCTTTGTTCAATATTCTCTATTCTTTTTTCAATAGTATCTGATTTTGTTTTAATTTCTTGGATTCCTTGCATAATCATCTGTAAGGTCACTTTTTCTTGTTCTTTATCTTGCTTCAACATTGTCTGGATTGAACGTTGTCCTCCAGGTGGGGAGGCGGAAGTAGAAGTTGAGGGGCCAGAAGCTATAAATTTCCTGCTCATTTTAAGCAATTGAAGATGTTCGGATTCTTCAAGATAAAAAATAAAAGTGGTAGAGAAAAAAAAGAAAATTCTTCAGGTTCTTCTGAACATTAATCCAATTATGAAGTAGCCAATTATAATCCAAGATAAAAAATAAGAATGGTAGAAGGAAAAAAGCCCATTAAAAATAAAAAAGGAAAAGAAGGGAGAGAAAATTTCTTCAGGTTCTTCTAAACCTTAATCCAATCAATAATTAAGTGAAAAAAAAGAAGGAGCTTCAGGTTCTTCGCCACCTTAATCCAAATGAAGGGTCACAAAAATAGAAAAATAAAAACATAAAAATAGACCAAGAATAGACCAATAGATGGAAAAAGCAAAAAATCCCAGAGAAGAAGAAGAAAAAAAGAGAAAGAAAAATTTGGGGGCTTTCCCTTTAAAATAAAATGCAAAAATAGAAATATTACAAAAATAAAGGCTTTTAAAGAAGAAAAATACAATAAAGCTGGTAAGGAGGGGTAGCATGACTTAAAAAATAAAATAAAAAGAGCACACTGCACTTTATTTAATCATCCAAGGCTCTTATTATAATTCTCTTCTCCACCAACTTCAAAAGCAAGCTTCAAATTTTTGATAGAAATCCAGAAGAACACCTGAAATAACACTCTCCCGTGCTCTTCCCTCTATCTTATCACATTGCAATGTCCTTGAAAGGGAGTCTCTGATCTTTCTTTCTCAGTTTTCCCAGCTTTGTCTAAGATATTTTCAAGCCTCTAGATGGCAGTGTTACAAAGTTTCTTCACTCTCACTTTCCCCCTCCTTTCCCAGAACGTAATAGAAGTTTTTAAAAAAAGGAAAGCAAAAGTATATATATAAAAAAGAAAAGTAACTAAAGGGAGCCACTAACCTAAAATATTGCAAAGACAAAAAAGAGAAAAAAACAGATGTAAATAAGAAAAAGACCAGTCCAGTTAGTAAATGTTAAATCACAATAGAAGTCCTGGTAAGAAAAAAAAAGAAGATAAAAAACCAAGCCTTACTTTGACGTTTCCATTTAAAAACCGCCGCTTATTCTGTTCTGTCAAAACTTTTACAGATTCTTCCTTTTCCTTAGGGTGTCCTTCCTTCTTCCTAGGGTGTCCCTTTAAGTCTTAGAGTAAAAAAAAAAAGTTCTCACCAAACCGACACACTTTCTCTTTCCAGTCTCTTCCGATCGGAGCTGTCCCAACTTTAGTAGCTTTGATGGCTGCCTCTCTGCCGCCGGCAAGAAGGGCTTCTCCTGGATCAACCAGGGACTTTGCGGTGTCCTTGGGATCAGCAGGATGCGCCTTTCACTTTCACCATCTCTTTGGGACGGTTTAGGTCCGTTGGGACCGTCCAGAGGCAAAGATATCAGCTGCAATCTCAGAGCCTCCCAGATTGCATGTAGTACCATCGCAATGTCAGCTCCCCCCGCCCCCCGTATGTCAGTATTATCTTAAAGAAGTCACCATCTCCACATCATGCAAGTTGATAAGTGCTGGGCAGCTCACAGGCTGATCCAGTCAGTCCTCAACCTACACATAGCCTTCACATTGTAAACAAGCAAAGATTGCCAGAAAGTCATTCAATGTCAGCAGATTATAAGACCAGATCAAATCCAAGTTGTACCTAATTAAAAACTCTCCAACAATCTACCACTTTTAGGAATCTGTTCTTAAAAGTGGACACAGTTTAAAGATGACATCATACAGACTGCAATAATGAGATGGGTGGTATGAAGACAAGTTAAACACCTGTAGCCTAACATATAGATAGAGTTTAGTATGACAGAGAAAGGGAGACTATGTGGAACATTATGCACACATGCATGCTACCAGAGACTTCTTCAATGCCATTGTCAGTTTTATGATCCTTCTTAATCAAGGGGCCTCCCCCTTACTATCATTTGATGGATCAAAGACCAGAAAGAATTGAAAAACTACTTAGCTGAACACTTTCCCAACTTATTCACAAGCCCATCCACAGTCGCTCCTGATGTTTTCCACCAGATTTCTCAGCTGTCAGATTTAAATGTCCTAGACCTCTCTCTCTCTCTACTCTTGAGACCAAGATCAAGAAAGTGATCTCACAGATGATCTCAAATAAAGCAACAGAGCAGGATGGCATTCTTGCTGAGATCTGTATAGCACTAGACTTAAATGACTTGCAGGTGTTTCAAGACATCTTTGAAGAATTTTGGTTCATAGAAAAGATGCCCAATGACTTCTGTGTTGCCCTCATTGTGGCTCTCTATAAAAATAAGAGAAGCAACTTCTGTCCATTGTACATAAGGCATTTGCCCACATTCTCCTGAACAGATTTGTCATTGTCTCAGGGGAGAACTCCTAGAAGTGCATTGTGAATTTTGGCCAGAAAATAGTATCTGTTATGCTGCTATAGCAGACATGATACTTGCTATGAGACAAACCAAGGAGAAGTACATTGAGCAGAACAAGAGTCTTTATCTTCATTGACCTAATAAATGCATTTGACAAAGCATTTCCATACAGTTGATCATAAACTTCATTTGCTGATTATTATATTTTCCAGAATTGAACAGCCGGACAAAAATCTGTTTAAAGTAAAGAGGCTTGTTTAAGGTGTTCTGGATGATGTTGCGGTGTTATCAGGCACAGGAAACGGAGCTCTCTATTTCTGTGCTGGCTTCTACTTGTTTGTGGGCTCTGAAAGGAGCCAAAGAAGAGGTGGAATGCTACCAGTTTGGACTGGTTCGGGTGTACCAGTAGCTCCAAAGAGCAGCTGTAATAGAACCGGTTTGGTCTGACATGCTCTGAGGATCTTCAGTTGGGCCCTCCCATCTGCTCATGCTCCTAGGTCCTTTTTATCCTCTCAGTTGTTTGGCATGGCAGAGCAGATTGCCCTGCTAATCAGCTGAGAGGTGCAGGGGTTGTAGTGCACGATCACTGAACTGTTATGCCAGTAGCATCCCACCCCTAAGCCAAAGCCACCTTATAGGGGCAGCGAAGCTAAGGAGGGGCACTCTGACAGGTTGCAGGAGAGATCGCAACTCTCCTGCTGAACCTGGGGATTTTTTTCTCTCTATGCCACGGCAAGGAGAAGAGACAGCCTAAAGATGGCTGCCACAAAGCTAGGACAGCCAATCACCATCTAAGTACAGTGCAGGAGTGGACTTTGGTGGGCAGTGTGTGAACTGGGTGAAAGGATATTTTCTGTTAAAATTTGACCCCCAAAGAAATTCAGGGGAACTATCTATTTAGAACTATTTGTTAAAGTGGCGAACAAGCATTTTGAAAAGTTATTAAATTGGAAGGAAAAGAATTAAAGAGAGAGGAAATTTTTTTAAAAATACAGAAAATTGGATTCTCAAAGTGAGAAGACATGGTATTGAGAAGGCGTTTTAAAATGCTAGAACTATGAATTAAAAAAATTAAAAACTGCTTTCTTACTTGAATTATAAATTAAAATAATTAAAATCAGACTTTCCACTAACAACATTGTGAAGTATCTGCTGATGAGATGAAAAATATACAAGCCTGGGAATAACCATTTGAAGGACTGTGAAAACACCTACTGGATTACATTTATCTACCCTAAAACCACTGGAGACTTGAATATTTAAATAAGATCTTTAATTAAAAGATTGAATTTTAATAAATGATTGAATTTGTAAAAGTGATTTGAGGAGGCTTGGATAACCCTCTGGAATATTTAAATGGATCTGATTGATTATTTATGAGATATAAGGAATTGTGATTTGTGTAAGCTCAGGTTGAATAAATGATTCCTGGACTTTTGGCTAAAAGTGGGATCTACTAAAATAAAATATGCAACAAAGGTGGAAATGAGTGGAATTTTAAATGAGATCGAGCTGATATTCCAAAACATTAAGGATTTTATACAGAAACAACATAAGGAGACTGTGGAATTATTCGGTGGCATAGACCAAAAACTGGAAAATATTATACAAGGGACAATGAACAAAGACCAGATATTCAGAAAAGGAAGAAACCAGCAGAAGGAATGGAGGAGGAAGCAAAACTGAGAAATCAGCAAAAAGAAGACAACAAGAAGGACATATCATCAAAATTAATAATGAGTAAGGAATTTAAAGGAGGAAAAAAATTCAAAAGACTTAAAAAGAGCATGGGAAAAGAGGAAAATATTTTGGGAAAGGAGATAGAAGTTAGAACAGATAGCTTTAAAATTAAATGGTGGAAAAGGGTAGGGAGGGGAGAAAAAGTTGGATTGAACAGTCAGAATGCAGAGTTAAAGATTCAAGAGCAAAATATGGGAAGTAAATCAAAAAAAGAATATTACTTAAGGTACTGATGAGGCCAAGAAACAATGGATAGAAAAAAGAGAAGGAGGAAAATCCTTCAAGATCATATTTTAATAAAAACAACTGTATTAACATTAGAATTATATAGACTGGATAATTATTTCGTATGTTCTGTGATAGGCACTAGGATAATATTTTAATACAAATAGATATGAAGAATAAAATATGGCAATTATGAATGAGAACTAAGCATTAATTGGAAAATTAGAGAATGAATGATGGTATTATTAACATGTCTAAATAATATGATTAGCAGTGAAATAATAAAATTAAACAATGAGTAATTAGATAATGAAAGAATATAGTTTAATATAAGCATGTGTATTAATAGTAGAATTGCATGGATTGGATGAATGGAAGGAATATGAATAGATATTCCCTATATATTTAAATAATATTGTGATTGGTATTAGAATTGTATATTGAAACACTGAACAATGAAAGAATAAAGAATGAAACCTATATATGATGTGAAGTGTTAAATAAGGGAAATATGAATAATGAAGCAGGTGAAAGATGGATGACAGAAACGTCTTTGAATACTACAGTGACATGAATAAAAAATAGAATAGAAATGGAAATGAGAGGGGAATAACAATATATATATTTTAATATAACAAGATATATAACAAGATATAAGAGGGAAGTTTAGAAATTGAATGATGGTAGTATTAGGCAGGTTTGGGATTCTGCTGGTTCTGACTGGTTCTATAGAACCCCTTGTTGACTTTCTAAGCAGTTCAAAGAACCGGTAGTTAGAAGCAATCTCTTCTTATTTTTTTTCCACCCTTATTACATGCTTGCCAGTACACCTAGACTTCCTGTCTCCGGAGCTTCTGGGACTTGACTTTCTTAAAGGGGAAGAGTTGTTTTAAAATTTTTACACTGCTGTTGGGAGGAAATACTTCCTGGACAATCAGTACTTTGAAGAAATAATTGAAATAATGAAGCATAGCTGTAAGAAAGAAGCTTTTAATGACAGGAAACCAAGATGAGTGACATTCAGCAAGGCTTCTTGGCTAGCTAGAAAGGTTGTCATTCAAACGTGAGTTTACAAACCCTGAGTCTTGGTCTAAAACTGGTTTTTGGTGAAGCTTAATTCTGTGCTTGGTAATGTTTAATCCTGTGTTTATTGATGGGATAATTTTCCTTATTAGCTTCAACAAGCAACAGCTACTGTTGTGATTTAATTATTTGTATTGTGTTTGAATTTTTTCCTGCCTCATGGTTTCTTTTGGGGTGTATTTTTAAGAGGCAGGATGCAAGCTTGGCACTATTTTTTTACTGCTTTCTGGGGGGCATGTGGCCTTTCCTTAAATCTGGATGATTTCCTTAGGGTATCTTGTGAGTTGAGTGAGACCAGCTGGAGTCTTTTTAGTGGTGCAAATGGATCTAAGGATTGCTTTTCCTAGGTGTGCTTTTTCTGGAGAGTTTAGATGACCTCTCTGCTAAAGGTTTCCACTTTATGAACAAGAGTTGGCTGCTGATAGTTATGGATTTTAACTATTTTAATTCCTCAAGGTGTCTGGCACCCTGCCTGATTTGCAAACTCCGGCTTGCAGGTATTTTTAATCTAATGATTGGTATTTAGGGCAGCTTTTTGCAAGCAAAGAAGCTTTTTGTATTTTTGTACAGGTAATCCTTGACTTACAATAGTTCATTTAGTGACCATTCAAAGTTACAATGGCACTGAAAAAAGTGACTTATTATCATTTTTTACACCTCTGACCATTGCAGCATCCCCATTGTCATGACAGGCCAGGTGAAAAGAAGCCACCCCCACGCAGTCACATGACTCCCACCAACCAAGCCACGCCCATAGAACTGGTTGTTAAAAAAATTTAATCCCACCCCTAGTATCAGATATGTTTAAACAGTATGAAACAATGAAAATGAAATGTAATAACCATGAATAATAATATGTTTATTTGTACTAAAATGTATGATACCCAGGTATTACACTGTTCACACATTGATATGTATGAGCCATATAAAATAAAAAACTTGACAAAAAAAGAGAGGTTTGTTTAAAAAAAATGTCTTTGAATCTTCCCATTATGGCTCTGGAAGGAAATGAAAGTGTTAGATCTGGGAGGATGGTTCAAGAACGGAGGCAAGACTCAGATAACAACAACAGCTCTTTATTAGTGACTTCAGATCTGAGCAAAGAATCCCAGCCACAGCAGCCCCTTATATAGGGCTGGCTGCAGCTAGGCAGCCAATGAAGGCGATTTGAGTTTGCCGCTCTTGGCTGGGCCAATCACGGCAGCCCGTTTACTAGCCAATCGCATTAGTCTGCGGTGACCAATCACGATCTGCTATTCGTGGGCCAATCAGAGTTGCAGGCTTTCAAGCCTGCTAGTCCGGAACAGAAAGGGAAGGGAAAGGAAGAAAAGGAAAGGATTATAGCTTAGAAAGTTACTACTCCAGATTTTAAGAAAGAAAATCTAATTATAACAAATGGTTTCTAGATCAGTAAGAAATCTATATCATAGAAATTATTTTATTTTTAATATGCTACAAATACATATTTCATAACTTAATTCCCTGAGCCTCACTCTACATTTTCAATAAGCAAAATCATTAGCTTTTGTTTATATCTTCTCTTGAAACCTAAGGCATTTCCTCTATGTACAGTGTCTCTGTTTTTTATTTACTGATGAGTTTTCTAACAAAGTAAATATTTTTTAAGAAGAAAACGTTGATGTATCCTGGGGATTGTAAATCAGTGTAAAACATTTTACACAGCACAGATAACTGCAATATTTTGTGCTTTTCAATTATCAGAAAGGTCAATACATTTTCTTTGATTTGCATGGCTGCTATATCCATAGCTGGGAGAAAAAAAAATACTTTAGCAACAATAAACACTGGTAAAAAATATCACTGCTAATGGATATGTTTTGTAAATGATGGGGGGAGTGGTGTCACATCACTTCAATATGGAAATGCATACTTTATATACTGTAATTATATAATTATATAATTTATATTGTTTGAGCATATCATGGTATGTGAAACATCATTCTGATTTCTATTGGGTGCCCTTGTCAGTGCTGTATTCACTCTTGGCTGTCCTGACTGATTAGGCAGGACTAGCATAACGAGAACCTTAAACACTGAGTAATTTAGACAATATGGACTGATGAATTTTATAGGTAAAGAACTATGATAGAAAATCTACATCTAACAACATTCTGATTAAATAGATCAGTTAAGACAAAAATAAGATATTTCTCAACAAGGTCATATTTAATGCTATTTAAAATCATGCAATTTTATAACATCTATTTCTTTTTTTTAAAAAAAGATTTAACTCTCTTGAATCTTATTTTTATTTTATTCTGTAATTGATATACAGGTTTTGTTAACATAGGCACACATAGAGGAACAAAATTATACAAAAAAATTAAAATTTGTGTCGTTGTCTGATACAATTACCTTCATTCTGCATAAATTATATATTACTAATATATTGTGTTTCTTTGACATTTTAAAAACACAAATAAAAAAATGACAGTAGAAAGCATTCAAGTAACAATAAATGGTATATAATAATGTTGCCTATAAGTAAGCCTTACATAACAGTACTTTACTTTGTATATTTTATATATCCATGGCCCTAAGGGTAGATTGATGTCAGACATTGTACATTATACAACTTACACAGGTAGTTAAGTATAAATAATTGAGATTTGTCACATTACTGCTTTTAACTCCAGAATCCTTTTTGTCCTAATGGGATAAATGAATATGTACTACTGAGAATAACACTACCACTTGCTAGGAAGATTGCTCAAAATTGAACCAGCCTGAGTCAACACATTTGAAGCAGTATAGAGACTTGACAAGACTTTTTTTTTTTGGTATGGTTTAATTTAAGTTGTCATTGAGATTACAATAAAAAAAATTGCTTTACATTTTCTTACAAGAAATTCTGCAGCATGTTACATCTCAGAAAACTGTGTTCAATGAGGTCAAAGGAGATAAAGCTGAGTGAATAGTAAATCTGCATTGCCCTAAGCAGATTTAGATGAAAAGAATCCATACATATTGTGCCTTTATGTTATTAAAATATGCTAGTTAAATTTGAAACAAAATCCTTTTGTTCTGATATTACTTTATATACTATATATTGTTTCTTAACTCACTGACATATAAAATATATTGTAATTGGTTATATAATAGTCCAACTATGTACAATTGTCTAGAAAAATGTAAGATACTTTCCCAACTATAGGAAGGAGGCAATGGCAAACCACTTCCAAAATCTTGCCATGAAAACTGCATGGATCTGGCCAAGCAGTCAACGGGAATTAGCAATGACTCAAAGATATGGTTAAAGACATGACCACACTCACACAGAAAAGACAGACATATGTTCAAAGATAAAAGAACTATCAGAGTCTCTCTCATCTTCATGTTTTTGATGATAGCCCTCAGGATAATATTAAAAATATTTTAATACACACACAAACACAATAATATAATATAAATTTTGGAATTGAATTAAATATTTATACTTTAATTTCATAAAAATAATTTAACACACTCAGACTTGAATATTTACTAATTTTAGATTGGGTAATAATTGTACAACATCAATAAATTATCAATTGATTAATAGACAATAGGTTACTGGACAATACATTACTGTTTTAAATAAAATAAAGTAATTATAGTAAGCATTAAAAGAGCAACAATAAAACAAGCACAGTGTACTATTGTACTTTTAAAAAGATGGATATGAATATATAATTTGTAGATTTGTATATGCTGTATTATTTTAAAATATTTTTTACAACAATAACTTTTAAATTTGACAATATTCTGTCTCTCTGAAATTCATAGCCTGAGTCACAAGTGACTCATCTCCCTTGTAGTTTTAAATTTTCTTTTTGAAATCTAAGCATGGAGTTCTACCAGCTCTTCACTAGGAGTGTTAAAATGTAATCACCCTCAAATGAACCTTGCGTGTAGATGTAACAAATAACAGTGGCAATCTAACACTGCACAGTCCAATCTGAAACAAAATATATTTGTAGCAATCAAACTTGAACAATATGTACTTCTAATTTAACTCTGTTGCCAAGGTGGCTTCTTTAAAGAACTAAAGAACTGATTGACAGATAAAAATTAACATTTCACTGTAAGCTAGCTAAGCCTCTGGGGAAATATAGGTATGCAATATCTAAATAAAGTACTGCTTTTATTTATAATGTTTATAAGCGTCCCTATGCATCAGAACACCAACAACATATAAAAGGAGATGTGTTTTTTTCCTCAAAATAATATCAAATAAATTTTCTTGTGAAGCACCTATATTTTAGAATGGAATTATGTCAAATCCAATGCAATTGTTACATCCAGCAATTCTAAATTTTATATAAAGATGAAAGGCTATAACATGATGAAATCTCTTCCTGACCTATGTATCAGCAGTCATATCCTACCTGTTCCACTACCAGTTTGGTGAGCGTGCGCACATGCGCACATGAGCAGCTTTCCACACACCAGCTGAGGCCTGCAGCACCAATCAGCTTAGAGGATAAAGAAGAGAAAAGCGCAGGGACAGATGGGAGGGCAGATCCTGTGCTTTTCCTGTGCTTTTCTCTTCTTTATCCTCTCATCTGTTGTCTGAGGCTTTTCCCCCCTCTTCTCAGCTGATTGTCGGAGGCTTTTTTTTTTACAACTAGCTCAGCTGAACTGGACCAAACTGGTAGCATACCACCACTGCTATGTATTTATTCTCTTAGTAGTAGTAGACTTAGATTACTCAGGTAAATAGGGTGAGATTTTCCTTGATCTTAAAAGGAACAAGAGTTTTCTTTCATGTAGCAAACAACCAGTTTAGAGACTCAGTTGTATCTTTAAAAGTGTTGAGTTATACTCTCCTATTCTCACATATAGTATTGAGTATGTACATTGTTTTGTTCTGTAAGCCTTTAAATAAATCATTTTACTAGTCCTAGTTTAACTAGAAATGGATCTGAATGTAAGTGAATGAGCAGCAATTACTTTATCTAAGAATAGAGTGTGAATTCGCATTGGAATGACTAAGTAGAAATGAATGAATTCCATTCAGGACAACTGTCATCTGTTTAAAAAAATGAATACTTTAATAAGCAATAAAGCAATTAAGCACATTGCTGCCTATATCCAATTCATACCAATACACACTAAGAAAGATTGACACATATTTTTATTTGACATAATTAGATTGGGCAACCAGAATATTTATTTACAGAATATCCTAGGCATTGCATATTTGTATGAAAAATTGTGAACTCTCCAAAAGAAGTAACCTGGATCCTTGGAGCTCTCTGGGCTTGGTCAGCACCTAGAACGTCACAGCTAATGGATATCTGAGCTACAACTATTCTCTTTTATCAGTAAAAGGAAGTATAGCTATCAGTGTGGAAGAAAATAAAATCACCTAAGATTTTGAGTAATCTAAAAGACTAAAGACCCCTCCCAGTCATTTTATAACTTTATCCAAATAAATGCAGCTCCTATTTGCAAGAAATGGTCCAACCTTGAAATATAGCTTGCCTTCAAATAGGAAGCTATATTTCTTTAGTTAATTAAGTGCTTACATAAGTATAGACACATATTCATCATCTGTCAATCCTTAAAATAGAAACATTGTCTCCAAAGTAGATGATGTGCTAAGATACTTATGGACAAATAATGTATTATTTATATTAATTTTAAGCCACTCTAATGTTGCATCCAAATGGGTGGATGGCCAGGAATAAGTCTCTCTATCCTGTATTTCTGATTCCTGTAATTTGGACATAATTAGAGTTTATATTCCATTCAACACAACATTTTTAGATTGATCACCTCAACATGGAGGATTAGGATTAAAAGTGCCTGAACAGCTGGAGAAAATTAGAGTGTGTGATGTATTATACAAAATGCATAAAGGAAATAAGATATAATTTAAAAATGAAGGAATGAGAAAAAGAAAAAAGAAAATAAAGCATAGCTAAATCTATATCAATATCATTCACTGAATCAAATCTTTCTTGGCAACACTCTTGGCAACATTATAAGTAAACATTCTGATCAGGGGTGGGATTCTACCAGTTCGATCAGTTCTATAGAATCGGTTGTTACGATTCTGCACAGTTCGGAAAACCAGCAAATTGCACCATTGGCCTGAGAGCAGAGCTGAACCTTCCTTAGGACTGAAGATTCTATTTTTCAGTGCAGACTCAGGCAGCAGATTGCAGAGAAGTAGATCTGCGAGTGACTCTGTGATTCTGCAAGCAACTCAATCTGCTTGCCTGCTTTGCCCTCATTTTGGGTAAAAGTTGTTCTTTCTTTAAATAAAAAAATCAACATTTACACAAATATTTACAATATTTACATACAAGCCATGCCCAGCCAGTCACATGACCACCAAGCCACACCCACAAATCAGGGCACGCCCGCAGAACCGTTTGTTAAGAAATTTGAATCCCACCCCTGATTCTGATAAACTTTAATGTAGAAAGATTATTTTGAACTACCATTAAAAGTTCAAACAACTAATTCAAACACTATTTATAGTGAAATTAAGATTTAAATTCCTGTACATATTTCACATTATTGAATCTATTCTCTTCTGGATAGAAAACATTTTTCAACTATTGTTGAAATTCTTGTTTTGTAGCAGTCTGATCTACTATGGAAATATTTGCTTGTGACCACTGTAAGTATTGACCCTGCCACTGTCTTTGAAAATGATTCTTTCTTCAACATTTCTATAGTTATGCTGATTCATAAATGGTCTTTTGCTTTTTAAATTTTGTCAAAATATTCATGAACTGGAAGAAGCATGGTAACAAAGTCAGCCAATGAATAGGCATGGCAACAGAGTAGCCAATGAGAGTTGAATTGGAAACTGAAACTAGAAGTAGCCTGGGTATGGTTCTAGTTTCTGCTCTGTGCTCAACTCTGAAGAAATGAAACTGCTATTAGCTCTATAGTGAAATTACCTTTTTTGACTGTTCTCTTCTCTGCTTATACCACGTTGAAGAATCTAGTTCTGGTATTGTAAGCTTTACTTCAATATTTTATTATGTATATAAAGAAGTGAATTGAATCTTGCTGAATCAGTCATCTGTGTGTTTTCTGGACTTGAATTTATGCTGCAACCTCTAACAAATTGGATTATTTATATCCACACCTTTAACTATTATTTTACAAATAACTCAAAATGGCAAACATATCCAATGTATTCAACCCTATTTCCTCCTATTTTCCTCACAACAATAATCTTGAGAGTTGATTTGGGCTGAGAGAAAGTGACTGGCCCAAGATCACCCAAGGCAGGGACTTGAACTCACAGACTCTTGCTTTCTAACATGGTGCCTTAACCACTGGATCAAATTTAACATCTTGAGAGTTCATAAACCACTCATTGTGACATTTTTTAAAATTTTTCTCTGATCCATTCCTGCTTATATCTGGTTCCTGATTCATTTTTCATTTACTATTGATATGCAACAAAGCAGCTCAACAAAACTCTTTTATACTATTTACATACTTTTGCATTCAATCCATATTTACCAAGCACCATTCATTTTTGTTCCTATTTTTAGGTAATGCAGTCCCAGCATATTGAACATAGTCAACTTTTAGTTCCACTTAACAAAGACAGTAGAAGCATATTCTTATACACAAACATTTTTGCTTTTTTTCAAAAAAACATTTATTCCTTGCAATAAATGACATATTATTCAAAAACTTTCTATCAACATTTGAAAATTTAAAATGTGTCTTTTTCTCATCTTTTGTAACCATTCTATACCAGGTTACCCAAACTTCTTTCAGTCTTTCACCATTTATATATAACTTGTAATAAGCCACTACATTTTCCTTTGTAGATTTTCTGTAATTTCACCAAATGTTTCTAAGGAAAATGACAAATGAAAATGATTGACAGGTAAGCCAAAAATGTATAAAAACTTTGCTTCAGTATAAACACATGCTTCTATGTTCTGCTATACTAAGACCTCTTTTAGTAAGTATTGAGCTGATTCATTGTCTTATAAATAGTAGAAATAGCATTTTTGATCTCCTGCAGGCAATCAGCTTAGTTTCCAAAGCATGAAATTCTCAGTTGCCTTATCTTAGCTTGCATATTGTATCTAGAAATGTTATTACTGGCTATAAATTTGTCATCTCTACTTTAGAAACTCAGCCACATTTTTTGCTTGGCTCTGCAGAGAAGACCCTCTTATGGATCCAGGTTTTTTTTAATGTCACTTTCAATTTTATTTTAACAAACTTGTGATAAAAGGGTTTCATAATATTGCCTAGCAAATATTATGTTTTACTTATCAAAACATCAGTCACATCTGAACAAATATGAATGATAAAACATCATGTTTGCTATGTAAAAGAAATTATCTTAATATAAATGAAGCTATTTGATCTAAATTATGTATGAATTATTTTATGCCTGCTGCCAAATCATAAAGATGACTTAACCAATTTAAATTAGCTCTCTGACTTTGTAATCTCCATCACTTTTTCCCCTTCAAACATGAAAAAGAATGAACTTCAGCCGAGACTGATTTATATTTTTTTAATATTTTTATTCAGTTCATGGAATATAGTGGGCTAAACTTAAAGTGCAATGAATAAATTTGAGATCATTAAGTCAATGGAATATAGAAGAAATATTTATACAAATGACTGTAGAAAGATGCAAAAATATGAATAATATAAAGAGGTGTGCGTGTGTGCGTGTGTGCTTGTGCTTCTATGCACTTTTATCTAACATGATTTTTAACTTTATTTTATTTTCAGCATTATATTCATTTTGTTCGTTTTGTTCCTATTTTCCCATCAGTCGTTTTTTTCTAGGAATACAGTGATACACAGTTCTACAGTATTAGAAATAGGATCATAATAGGTGGATAGGAATAGGATCATGGAAGAAGTGAGTCCATTCTCACATACCACATAATAATTAAAATTAAACATACATTTGAACTGAATTGCAATTTCTGTTGAGAGCTTTAGGGCAAAAATGTAACTTTCCACTTCGTCAGAATAAAAGGAAACAAGGCCTGGCTAAAGCAAACATTACCCAGGCCACGGTTACTAAACCTGAAAGAATTGTTTTTCTCTTTTAAAAGCAAGGCACTTGAGTAAATCCTGGAAAAAACTTGGCACATCAGAGAGACAAGAGGCATTGCCCTGCTCCTACATAAAAGCAATGCATTATCATTAGCAGTTAAGGGCCATTCATAGATCATACCTTGTTCCTTTTTCTGCTTCAGAGCAATAAGGTATATTTGGAGACAACCTATTCAGTCACAGTCATTTCTATATTTTAGCTTTTAAAAGCTTCTAGATGGCTGCATTTGACCTCTTTTAAGGTAGAGAATCAGAGTAGCATAGATTAGGAAATTATGTCTCCAAGTGGCTATGTCATGCCAGGAAAATGCTAAATTGGTCTCCCTACTTTCTCAGTTCAATAAGAAATTAACTTTGAGCCTAGGTTACTTCTCCCTCCCTGTTCATCAATTTGAGAGTTTAATCAAACCAAATTCTAACCAAAATTAAATATGGTTAGAAATGGAAGAGCAGTGACTTCTCTAAACTGTACATTTCATACAGAATTGAAAGATTTGCATAACCCACATGCAAAATTAGAAACAACAATATTAAACTCAAAACACTGTGAAACAAAAGAAAGGAGAACAGTGTGACATTCAAGAGTTGATAGAATTCTCTGACCCTGAATGAAAATTGAAGTTCAAAATTATAAAATTATAACAGGTAGAAGATTTCTGTGGTATCACCTAAGAGATTAGTAACTTCCTATTAAATCAAGAGTCAATTAAAAAGAAGATCAAAGCCATAAGGAGGGTTTACCTTAATTAAGTCACTGATAAATGAGAGCAAAGGTATATATACTGATTTCTGTAACCTTACCTCTTGCTCAGTGGTGGGATTCAAATTTTTTTACTACCAGTTCTGTGGGCGTAACTTGGTGGGCATGGCGTGGCTTGGTGGGCATGGCAGGGAAAGGATACTGCAAAATTTTCATTCCCACCCCACTCCAGGGGAAGGTTACTGCAAAATCCCTATTTCTTCCCTACCCCACTAACCTGCTTTCCAGCTCCGTTCTCCTGTGCAGGGCAATAAAAGAAGACCCAGCCGATCAGCTGGGACTCAGGAGGCAGAGAATAGGTGGGGGTAGGGCCAGTTAGAGGTGGTATTTGCCAGTTCTCCAAACTACTCAAAATCTCTGATACCGGTTCTCCAAACTACTCAAAATTTCCGCTACCAGTTCTCCAGAACTGGTCAGAATCTGCTGAGTACCACCTCTGCTCTTACTCATAAATAGAGACCTGCTGATGACCTTGATTTCTTTGTTGCAAACTGTTTTGGATATGGCAATGGGAGATTCACTTTGAAGTGAACAGCTCAGTTTCTGGGAAAGTTTCATAATATGGCCTGTACTAAATAACTTCTTACCTGTGAAGAAATTTAGCAGCCCCACTCCTAGAAAAATGAAATATTTTAAGAAATATAAAAAAGGCAAAATATTATATTTCCCTGAATGTAAAAAAGGAGAAACATGCTCTTGGAAAGCAGTCCCCATCTTTGTTAATAGCCCAAGAAAGATTGGGCAATCTTATCTACTAGACAAAAGGCCTTCAGCTCCAGGGTGATAGGATTAGCCCTCACTCAAGATCTAAACCAGGACAAAGCCATTAAGCCATAATAGGAATTGTCCAATATCCTTTCAGAACACAAGTCTCTTCATTGTAGCACCATCATCCAACAAGATTCAACCAAGCCTGGGACACAGACAGCCTACAAGGTTAGGTGGAACCCTACATAGCCCCTTGGGAGTCTGACAACACAAGAACAGAAAGCTCTAGGACAAGGTCCAAGTGAGGGTATAAAAATATCTCTCTCTCCACTCCATGTCTTCAGCTGCATCAGGACCATGTGCTTAATGGGTCTGCTCCATTAAACCATCCTTCCAAGCAGCCTCCATATTTCCAGTGTCTTTCTTCCCACTTGGAAGTGAACCCAGATGAACATTACTTCCAACACCTGAAATATCAGTTGTCAAAGAGTGTAAAAAAACCCATAAATTTGATTTTTTTTTAAAAAAAAAAATATTCACCTAGTCTTGAGAAACTCTTGTGCCTGAAATTGCAGCACTGTATTATTTTATATTTATACACAAATGCTTTCATTATAGGGCAATTACTGGAGAAAACACAGATTACCATACAGCAGTGTTTCTCTGTGTTTCTGGGCAATTTTAAGATGAATAGGCTTCAATTCCCAGAATTCCCCAGCCAGCCTATTTGTCATATGTGACCTTTAATGCCAATGCTGTTAAGTTATAAAACAGGGCTGCCAAACTCCCAGTCTGCGGGCCAGATGCATCCTATGCTGTCCACACATTGTCCAGTTTAGTGAAGGGGAAAAAAGTCCTGATGCAGCATGTGATGCTGCTGTGATGATGTGAGTTTGACACCCCTCTAGCTTCCATTGAGGAGAGATGGAGAAGTACATAAACATCATATTGAAAGATTGATTTGATCAATAGACTCCATAAAGGTTTTTCTACAAAATCAGCTTGATAGTGGATGAAGCAGCATGGTACCAATGTCCTTTTAAAAATGTTTTGCTGTGTCTTACAATAAATTAAAAGGCAATAATTAAAACCACATGAAAACATAGCAATAGGTAGCAAGGTAAAAAGCTAATAAATGTCTCACAGAACAAGACATAATTGTTAACATCAGAGCCAAGAAATGAAAACACTATTCTGTTTGAACCAAAAAAGTGATTTGCATTGTGTGTTTGGCCATAGTCCATTCCTCCAAGCATCCTAAAGAAAATTTAAAATAAAATTAAAACTTCACTTCGTTAATTAAAAAAACCCTGTCAACTGTCCAGCACACTTTCCAATTTAACTCACCAGCAAAATTATACTTGACTAAAGGTATACTTTTTTTCTGATAGCTCTTTTTAAAAAAAAAAAATCGTTGTTTTCTTCTCTGCAGTTGTCACAGTTTCTGACCAGTGTTCAGGTCAATCTCTTTAATTTACTTTGGGACAAGGGAATGTAAGATCAGTGTGCTATGCCTTCTGTTTCTTATATGCTTTATAAAAATATATCTACTTGTGAATTCTGTTTAGGTAGAAAATGGAGAAATTAAATATGAACGTTTCTTTGGAAAAGGCATCTACCTTAATGAACTCCAGCTTGGAAGGGCCAATGAAACACTGGAAATATTGAAAACTTCTATTGGACACTCTGACATAATGAGAGTTGTCCTGATGTAGTGAAGCATAATCCATAAGAGAAAGCTTACAAAACATTGGACTATAGCTATGGAATGCTTTATGTATGTAAGTCCTAGAGGCATTTTTGGAAATCCATAATATTGGGTATGTCTTGGTGGCTTTCCATTCATTTTTCTTTAAATCAGAAAGAATTTAGAATAAAATAAAAATATGTTGAGCAAAAAGTTTAGTGAATTGTAGGAAACATCTTTGGTAGAGACATTATACCTTCTACTGAGAATACTGAGGACCACATAATATAGCTTGTGCATTTGCATTTTAAATGTCTCCAGGTTCGGTCCAGGAATTATCTAGGGAAAGTTTGACATAATCCTGAATGAGAGAATATAAATAATCCTATCTATAATCCTAAAAAGCTATAATTAATGAGAAAACTAAATAAAAATGTCCATCCAGATGAAGAGATGGATCCTGATTGAATGTTCTATTATGACTGACTGATATTAATAGCCTTTAGACATTTAGACTCACAGTGCTTTTACAGTTCTCTCTAAGCAGTTTACAGAGTCAGCATATTGCCCCCAACAATCTTGAGCCTGGTGAGATTTCATCTGCCAAATTTTAGGCAGCTGGCAGTCAGCAGAAGTAGCCTGCAGTACTGTACTCTAACCACTGTGCCACCACGGCTTTCTGATCCCCAAAAGGTAATCTGGATGAATCTGATTAGTACTTGGATGGAAAACCATTAATATCAGGCTGTCCACTAAACTGGGATTTTAAAAACTTTCTGTGAAGGAGCAGTGGCAAAACACTTTTTAATTTTTTTAATTTTGGTTATCTATGACACTTATCAGCATAATTAAGCAAAACAGCTGTTAAGTGAGTTTTGCCCCACATTATGACCTTTCTTGCCACAGTGATTCACTTAATGTGGCAGTTCTTGCCACATTAAGTCAATCACTGCATTTGTTAAGTTACTAATACGGTTGTTAAGTGAATCTGGCTTTCTGATTGATTTTGCTTCTCAGAAGGTTATAAGAAGTTATCTTTTTATAAAAATTGACTCCAGGATTTTGCAACCATCATAAATATGGCAACCATCAAAAAATAAAGATGTTGGCAGCTGTCTTAATTTTACACATGTGACCATGGATTTGGTCATACGTGTGAAAAATAGTCATAGGTCACTTTTTTTCAGTGCTGTTATAACTTCAGCTATCACTAAACAAATGGTTGTAAGTCAAGGACTACCTGTATTTTTCCTTTGAAAGAATTGAATTGCATTGCTTGTTGTGAAGAATATATATGTACTACAAAATCATTTACATTTGTAGAATACTGTTTATTCCTAAAATAGTATTGGCCATTGATTACACCTTTAGCTATTATCTGTACTGTGTGCTAAATATTATATGTTAAGAATTTAGTATCAAATAATTGCATCCACATTATAAAAAAACAACATTTTGATTCAGTCAAATGAACATTTAAAAAAATTTAAGCAACTTTGCTGTGTTCTATAAGTGGTCAACTTCCCACATACTACTTGGTGAGACTGCTTTTTCCCCCTCATACTGAGATAAAAGGAAAGGAAGATGTGCTATTCTCTACAGGAAGAACCATAACCTGCTGTTATATTTAGTTTATATACAGCTTTACTTAATTGTAGGTCAGCCTCTACTATTGTTTCCTGCTTTTACATCTGAAAAACAGACTGCTAATAGATTTTGTATTATTTTAGTCACTGAGACTATAGAATTTCATTTGGGAGATGAAAATATGGATTTATTAAAAATATAAACAGTTCAGGGATTCGCTTAGCTTATTCCAAAGGAACATATGAGTCTTATTTTATGGTTAAATGAATATATAAAATGTGAGTTTAAAAGCAGGAACAGTAAACTAGTAATCCTTCAGAAGCTGCTTAACTGCATTTCACAGCCTATCTAACTAACAGTCATATTAATTGCAATTACAAGATATTTGTGGTTTACCACAACCTCTCTCCAGAAGTAAAAAGAGATGCTGAAAAGAAATTCCATAATGGATGAAGAATTCTAGGATTTCCCTTGACCCTTCTTCATTTCAGTTTGGAGCAAGTAGTTTCATTTGCATATGTATCATTATTTGCGAAAGTTACAGTATATGGCACCCTTCCCTTTTCTTTCTCCAGCCCCTTCCTTTTCCTGTTATATTATTTAAAGCCCCCTTGGCTTTTATGCTACTACTAACTCCTATTTACCATTCTCAAAAATTTGAAGGACATCAATTTTAAACAGCTTCAATAATGCTAATATATGTAAAAAATTGCTTCATGCTTTTTAAACACTGGAGAGGAGGCATAAGTCTGGGTATAGGGCAGAGATAGAAAAAAGGAAAGGGAGAGATTGAAGGAGAATGTAACCACTGAAGATGATCACATCCTGAGCAATTCTAAATATGAAATTTAATGCTGAAGTGATTGAATGCTTACTAGAGATGAAAAAAAATGAATTGCAGGATGTCAAGTATAAAGATATAATGGAATTATCACTCAGAATGGGCAGTGATATATGGAACACACTTTCCCAAGTATTGATATTTGTACTCTGTTACCAATGAGTATGGAGACAATATCTGCTCTTTCAAAGTCAATGTCAGTGTTCCAAGTAACAGACCCCAAACAATCAAAACTGAGACCTAGAATTTTTCAAAGTATGAATTTATTAGGAGTGTCATATTGGCACAGCTGGGGAAAACCCGACTCCGAAGGATCCGAAATTTGCCCCACCCAAATCAAAACTCAAAGTTCTTGTCCCCCAGGTCACATGTCCATCACATGGTCCAATCAAGGTCACAGTCCCTGCTCCGGCTGGCTTTTGTCCATGCTTCTCCAATGCCTGGTAAAGTGTCCTTGGCTCCCACAGGAAATAATGATATTTTGGCTACACATACTACAGCTATCTGTATCTCCCCACTCACGTTCCCACAACTCCAACTGGCCTGGCTGTGGCCTTGCTGTGGCAACCCTGAAGTTGCTCCACAATATTTCAGGACTGACAGCCAAACTAAAACAAATGTGAAAAGATGAAGGCAAAATTGTCTCATGTTGTTTTTTTCCAATGGAGTTCATTTGATTGCATATTGAAGCTAACAACATTAATGCAGAAGCCTACTGTCAATAGGGAATTGAGACCTATTGGTAGCATGGAGCCCAAATCTTTCAGAGAATAGCACTGCTGTTTGCTTTTTATGTATTGGTGGAATTACATGCTGTATCCATAATCTGGTTTACACTATTGATAAATCAGGGTGAATTTATTTATTTATTCAATACATATGGTTTTCCGTCTTGAAATCATAACTCTGGGCAACTCACCACAACTAAAAACACTATGAACATACAGCAATAGATACAATGTACACATAATCAGCAGCAAAAACAAAGCCACTGCCAATAATAAAGATAAACATTGCATGGACTCAGCCACACATCCAAATCCCCAAATGATGAAACCATGTTCTCTATGTGACAACTACTCTCCGTGTGGCTGCTTGGGATTACCTAAGCAAATAACTCAATTCCTAGAATCATCCCAAAACATGCATTTCAATATTTCTGCCCATCATGCAGACCCAAACTGGACAAATATATTGCCCCGTTTGAAAGAGTTGATACCATAGAAATATGAATAACATCCCTTGAGACCATAGTAGCATCCCTGGACACTTTAAAAGAAAGATTAACTAACCTTGAAAAAAAAGACGCAACACAAAAACCCAATCATCCAATAGCTACAAACCACATCTCTACAACCCAATCCACAAAAAAACACAAATCTAACAAACAATGATAACCCAATCCTCATCAGAGAAGATATCGAGCGTGAACAGAAGCATCCAAATGCCATCTTATTTGGTTTAGAGGCAATGATGACATCTCAATTGTCTGCAACATCAGTGACTATCAAGCATCAACCATCTCCACTGATGAAATATTTGACATTTCCCGTATCGGCCCAGAGTTCAAAAACAGAGACAGCTCGGTGGCCCCAAGCTTCTGCATGATCATTTGCAAAAATGAATCAAGCAAACGTAAATTCATTTATCCTATAAATTCACTCGCCAAAAGCAACACCAACCATAAGAACCTCCATTCTTGCCTGAGCTAAACTTACAGCAATGTCTCCGCTCCCGTGAACTCTGCACAGAACTCAAAAAATGTCTAGACAATGAAGAGAAGGATCTGTACATTGACTGTCATGCTAACTGTATCAAAAGTAAGTCACACAACCCACAACTCAGCATTCAACCAATCCACCATCACCCAAGACTAGGCACACACACCCTTAACTACCTCAGTTCCCAACTAAAGCTGGCCTTAAATGCAAGCTACTCAATGCAAGAAGCCTTATGAATAAAATACCTGAATTTCTCCTCTTATTAAATATGGCTAAATTTGACATCATATTTGTCTGTGAAATATGGCTCAATGCATCTCTCCCTGACTCTATTACCACAGTAAGAGACTATCATGTTTAGTGATCAGATCATGAAATCTGTAGAAGAGGTGGTGTTGCTATCTTCTATAAAAAGTCCTTACATCTAAAAAACATATAAGTTACCCAGGAGCTTGGTCTTCCTGAGACCATCATCTGTGAACTGTCCTTAAATATCACATTTCAATTATTACTATGTTACAGAGCCCCTGATTATAACATCAAACATGTAAACAAGCTAAATTCACTACTAACATGGGCTACATCCTGCCCACATGCTTTTATCTTTCTTGGTGACTTCAATCTACCTCATATTAACTGGACCCTAAATGAATGTAAAACTGAAGCCATACACGCAACCTTCTACAATGCTATAACAAATGTGGAACTGGAACAACTAGTAACCATAATACGAGACTTAACAATTACCTCAATCTTATCTTCTGCAATAGTTTGAATTCAATTTATGGAATACAAATTAAAGAACCCTTTTCCACAACATAGAAAGTGACCACAACATGACTGACTTTTGTCTCAACATACGTCCATACAAAAATCATCATAACTTCAAAAAAGGCAACTATGATCTTATAGACAATGATCTCTCATCCCTTGATTGGCAATTTCTATTCACTGGATGCAATACTGTTGAAGACCATTACAACATATTTTTACTTGAAGTCAAAAGAGTCATCAAACTATATGTACCATTAACAACTTCCAAAACCAGAAAAAAACAGATTACCCATAACAATAAGGAAGCTTCAATCCAAAAAGAAATCGCTTTGGTGGAAAAACAAATCTGGTCACGTTGCCAATTTCAAAAGCCAATACAAAAATTTATGCTACCAGATAAAGACTGAATGCACCAATTATCACATTAAACAAGAGGCAAACCTTCTATGTACCAATTCCACCCACGCTTTGTACAATTTTGTAAACAACAAACTAAAAGATTCACGGTCCATCCCACCTCTGAAAGGACTTAATGGTAACGACTGCACCATTAAAGCCAACTTCTTTAACACATGCTTTGGCTCAGTATTTGTAAACAGCAATGGATCATGCCCAGTATTTCCTAGTCGAACCACAGACAACTACATCTACATCTAATACATATCAATTTTATAGAAGACAATGTTGAAAAAGCACTACGCAATCTAAAACCATCTCTATTGGACGAGATGGAATATGTGCCTACTTCTTAAAAAAGTTATCCAGTGTCATAGCCTAACCTCTAAGCATAATCTTTGAAAAATTCTTCAGCACCAGCTCCTTGCCAAACCTATGGTCACTAGCCATGGTCATCCCCATCTTCAAAAAGGGAGACCGCCTAGTTGAAAATTACAGACCAATTGCTTCATGCTGTGTCACCTGTAAAGTCATGGAATCAATTATTAACCAATCCATTATCCTCCATTTAGAGTCAAACAACCTACTCTCTGATAAACAATTTGGTTTCAGAAAAAAACTATCCTGTAAATCTGCAACTCTTACACTGCAAAAACATATGGACTACACAACTCGGTCAGGGCAAAGCAATAGACACAATCTATATAGACTTCTGTAAAGACTTTGATTCAGTGGTACACAACAAACTACTCCTAAAATTAAATCTTATTGTATCTCTGGACACCTGCATAACTGGAGAGAAGCATTCCTGTCAAACAGACAACAAATGGTGAAAATTGGGAGTGTCCTATCAAATTCTGTACCTGTCAATAGTGGTGTCCCCCAAGTAACACTGTTCCACTGTTCTAGGATCAACTCTCTTCATACTCTACATAAATGACCTCTGTGATCATATTAAGAGCAACTGTGTTCTTTTCACTGATGATGTAAAACTATTCAACACCACTGTCATGCCCCTGGTGGAGACTGACTCTGAGGAAGAGGAGGAACAGCCAACAGGGAGTGGGAGTGTGGCTCCAGAGATGGTGGAGGAGGCTGGGGAAGGGCAGAGGCCAGCTGAGCAGTCAGAGGAGGATCCAGGCCCACCCCCTATCTAGGTCACAGAGGGAGGAGAGGATCAGGGAAAAACGAAGTCTACTCAAGAGCAGATTACCATGATCCTCATGGCTTGCAGCTGGGAGCTATGTATATAAGTTTGTAACTATGCATTTAGAATTGCTGGAGTCAAAGTTTAGTGTTTACTTTGAAAGAGGTTTATCTTTGCTGGCGTTCTTCCCATGGACTCTCCTTGGTTATTTTCCTGGAGTTTATGATTAGTTAGCTTGTCTTGATTTGGAACTCTCATCAGTGCGGTTTGTTTTGGTTTTCTTTTTGCCTCATTATTTACTTTTGTGACTTTAAACTGTGCCTAATAAAACGGTGAAGTTAAGTTGAAGGCCTTAACGGATTTTAATGTATGTTTTGGGTTTTGGGTTATTTTGAGAGACTACGGGTCATCACAACCACTGACAATACTGCTATCCTTCAAAAAGACCTCGACTATGTATCAGAATGGTCAAACAAGTGGGAACTTCAAATCTCTACAAATAAATGCTCTGTCTTACATATTGGCAAAAAAATAATAATCAGAAAATAAAATACAAGCTGAATAATCAAGACCTTGTTGATGATCCAAACTCTGTCAAGGACCTTGGAGTTTTCATCTCTAATGATCTAAGTGCTAGAGCCCACTGTAACTACATAGCCAAAAAGGCATTAAGAGTTGTTAACCTAATCCTGCGTAGCTTTTTCTCTGGTAATATCACACTACTAACTAGAGCAGACAAAACATTTGCTAGACCAATACTTGAATACAGCTAATCAATCTGGAACCGCATTACATATCTGATATTAATATAGTTGAGAAAGTCCAGAAATATTTCACAAGAAGAGTTCTGCACTCCTCTACTCGTTGCAGAATACCTTATGCCACCAGACTTGAAATTCTAGACCTAGAAAACCTAAAACTACGATGCCTTCAGTCCGATCTAAGTATAATACATAAAATTATATATTTCAATGTCCTACCTATCAATGAATACTTCAGCTTCAACCAGAACAATAGAAGAGCACACAATAGATACAAACTCAGACTTGATTGCAGGAAATATGAATTCAGCAACAGAGTGGTCAATGTTTGGAATACTCTACTGATTCTCTGGTTCCTTCCCCAAACCCCAAAAACTTGAACTTTAGACTGTCTACTATTGACCTCACCACTTTACTAAGAGGTCTGTAGGGGACGTGCATATGCGCACCAACGTGCCTATCATCCCTGTCCTACTGGTTTTTTTTCCTTATATGTATCCATTTCATGTATTCATAATTATGTTTATACTTATATCTGTTATCTTATAATCACTTGACAAATAAATAAAAATAAAATGTGTTTGCAAAAGGCCAGTAGAGTCAAAGCCAATCTAATGTCCAGTTCATGTTCCAGAATTGGTCATTCTTAAATAGCAGTTCACCAATGTTCTAAAAAGCAAATGGTATGAACATATAGTTACACACATACAGAATACACACACACATGCACACACACATATGAGAAAGAGAGACAGAGAGAGTGGGAAGGAGGGAAGGAAAACTTAAATTAGCTTTTGCCATTTCAGTTATTGCACATATGATCTTTCTGGTAGCTCTCTGTCTCACGGGTCTGTCAATCAGCAGAGTATGCCTAGACCTCTGAGATCATAGGAGGCCTTACACAACTTTATTGCTGAAAAAAAGGTATTGAAATTCTTGGAAAGCCCAGAGAAAAAAAAGGAACAATAGCACAACAGCAACAGTTCTTTTTTTTAACAGTTGTAACTATGAATAACAGAACAGGAACCAGAAAAAGGTTGAGTGGACAAGAAGAAATTCCAGGAAAAAGATGATGATTGTAATGATTTTAAAATTCTATTAGCATGGGGTCATAAAAGAAGAAAGAAGTCAGAGAAGCAAGAAACAGAAGAAAGCACAGCAACACCAACATTTCCAGCTGCAGTCTACTGTTGCTAAGATATCAGATGTCATTTCTGGGCTTTATTTCAGGTATTAAGCTTATCCAGCCATAAAAGCTCTCATATTCTTATCTAAAACTAAGAAACAATAATGGTTAACAAATTAATTATACAGCACATGCTTTTAGCTTTGATTTTCCTTAATATGAAGTTTTGCCAACAAATTATAAATTCTTAATGTACATGCCAGTGGTGGGATTCAAATTTTTTTACTACCGGTTCTGTGGGTGTGGCTTCATGGGCATGGCAGGGGAAGGATACTGTAAAATCTCCAGTCAGAGGTGGTATTTGCTGGTTTTCTGAACTACTCAAAATTTCTGCTACTGGTTCTCCAGATATGGTCAGAACCTGCTGAATACCAACTCTGTTACATGCTAACAACATTAGTCTCAAAAAGTTTTTTTAAAAAAGATTGTGAAGAACTAAAACCTTTAGGAAAAACGTTTCATTTGAAATACTTCATCTTCCAAATGTTAAACTACAATTTAGTTTAAGGCTTGAAATTTGTCATTTCTACAGAACTTCCCAAGATGATTTGTTAATTGGTTTGCATATTGACTGAAAACATGGTGGGGCAATCCTTAATTATTTTTAATTTTTAACTGAACAGATACTGATAAACAGTGTAAGTGTCATAATTCTAAGGAACCATTAATGTAAGGCTGTAACCTTCCACTTTAAAATGAAAATACTTCAGGATTAGACAAGTGGTTGGTTTTTTTTTTTTTGCATTAGGCTATTAATCTAATGGAACCCGACAGATTTCCTATTTTTTAATTCTGCAGAAAATGACAAGTTTTCTTAATTAGAGACCAACCAAATTGTATAACCACAAGGATCCTTTTGCTTCTAGTTTCAGAGACAATGTATGCTTTCTCACACAAAACACATACTGGTTATACATGACGTATTATCTGACAAAAATATAAATATTATTACATTTATTGAAAATTAACACTTTATTCCAAAAATATAATCCATGATCCTAAGGTGTGTATTTGAAATGGATTGAATATGTGGAGAATGAATATATTATACATGTATATTGCTTTATTTTAAAATTTAATTTAATCTAATCTATCTCCTCTTAGTTACAACCAAATGCTGCATAAAAACTTTTGATCCATTGAATGATTAACATGGAGAGTGGGAATTTCTGGACTTTCTATGTCACTGTCCTTCATTGTCCTCCATTGTTTCTATGACAAACTTTAATCCATGAACTTTTATTTCTGCTAATGAAAGACCCTGTCAAAATGTTATAGACATTGAATAGTCAACTGGTTTTTTATTAGGCATCATACTCCATATGAGAATAATCTACTCATTCATAAGGAAAATAAGAAAAGAGTTGAGTAGAAAACCATGGGAAATCTACCCAATGCAAAACTGCAAATAAAGCTTTGTTTCTGTGGAAAATGATTTTTAATAGCAACATATTTACACTTCAGTAAGAATAAGTCATAAAATATGAACTCTATGATATGAATGACATGTTCTCATGGAAGTGATATTTTCCTGCAGTGAACATGTCTACATTATATAACAAATTGCATAAAGTGTAAATGTGTTCCCAGAAATATACAACAGCTTTTCCTTAGTTTTTTTTCCAAATCAAAACACCATCTTGCACAGCCATCTGAGTATGTTTTTAATCCTACTCTATATTTACACACACATTTAACTATATAATATCATCATCAAGGAACAATATCTGGCAGAAATTTGAGTTACTGTTTACACAGACTTTTAAAAAAGATTAGCACAGGAGTAAGGAGATAGATTAATCACCAACAACCTATTTCCCAAACAAATTAAACCAAAGGACGAGTTCAAAGTCTGATAACTTAACTTCTGCAGTTACCTTCAAAAGGTGGGCTTAACATAAAGGAGAAGATTTACTGAAGACGGTCTATACGGTAATTTATATAGTGTGCTCCTTCTGTTTGAAAGGCTGCCAGACAAACTACTTCTGTCTGAAGACATTCCTTACTTAAAGGGTTATGTGGTCCAACTTCAGTTTAAAAATAAATGTTTTCTTGCTAGTTTATGATGGCACCTAAAATAACCATCTCAAAACGCTTCAAAGGCAAGGTCTTTCTTTCTATAGATATTGAAGATAGGAAAATGTAAACAGTTTAAAAATAATCATTTTCCCCTTTTTATTCCTTGTTTATTTTAATTACCTAAGTATGAAATCTTTTAAATTAGAAGTTAATAATTCTGCTATTATAGCATCAATAAAGAACAATTCTACTCTTTCTGTGGAGTTGCTTTTCTGGTCTAGTCTATCTAGTGAATCTGATATCAATCTTGCAAGCCTTATTGTGTTTTATCTCCCCTCTTTCTTATATCCCAATGAATCAGGAAGGAACCTAACTTAAGATGCTTCTGAATACTTGTTTCTCAGGACTTAAATAAAGTTTCAATTCTATTTGGTTATATACAGTCTTCCATACTGTATTTCTGTGCATAAGCGTACATGCACACACTGGAAACCAGAAGCTGCTTTTGCAGTTTCTAGGGGTCCCATGCTGGATCAGCTGGCCAGTGCACATGGGTGCATGCCATAGGCTCACCATCACGGCTCTAGAGCATTCATTAATATGTATGAATAATCAATCTGGGCCAAAAGAGAAGGTCTCAAATAACGTTAATTCATGGGATGTGTGGGAACCATGAGCTGGTGATGGTAGCTGAATCTTAATTTAGGTCTAAGTTACTAGAGAGACCCCATTGGGTATCACTTGTGTGAAAATTGTGTGAGTTTTCATGTATCTCTGAACTGGTTTGTTCCTTTATGAATTAGACCAGGCAGCTAGGATATAGAAACACAAATGCTGAATTTTTTTATTGTCCTTTCAGCTATTCTAGTTAAATTAGGAACAGGCTAGTCAATTTGAAGGCTTTTCAGACTATACGTGGACAGGTCAATCATTCCATTTTTCAACCACAAGGGGACATATATAGGAAGCAAAGGTGGTATTTAGCAGGTTCTGACCAGTTCTGGAGAACTGGTAGCAGAAATTTTGAGTAGTTCAGACAACCGGCCAATCCCACCTCTGACTGAAGATTTTACTGCATCCTTCCCCTGACATGCCCACCAAGCCACACTTACAGAACTGGGAGTAAAAAAAAATTGAATCCCACCACTGATAGGGAGCACTGAAGTATACACAAAAGGAATAAAAATGATATGTTCTATACTGACAATCTAGTGATGCCAGTAGGTGGGACACCCATTTCAATCTGGGTCATGATCTTGCCATCCTATTTCTATTTAATCAACAAGGTAGATTAGAAATCTGGCTTCTGAAGACATTTTAATCTTTTTAAAAAGTGAGTTAATTAGTTAATATAGAAACCTTAAAATTGATCTGGTATGGGATCCTAATGTGGGAGGGGATGGAAGCATGACAAAGCAAACCAACAGAATGTACTCATTGGTAAGTGTCAGCCCTTCCAGGTAGACAAGACTAGGAAGCCATGTTGTGAATACAATACTATTATAATTATAAAATTAGAGCAACAATCTTGCAAATCTGAATGTGCTTTCCCATTATTTTCAAGAGTACTAAAGAAAGTCCACCCAGATTGATCTTGACAGACTAGAACACTGTGCCATATTTAACAAGATGAAATTCAATGTAGATAAAAGTCCTACACTTAGGCAAAAAAAATAATCAAAAGTACACATATAGACTGGGTGAAACCAGGCTTAATAGCAGTAAGTGTGAGATGGATCTTGGAGTCTTAGTGGACAACCAGCTAAATATGAGCCAGCAGTGTGCAGCAGCTGCCAAAAAAGCTAATGCAATCCTAAATTACATTAACAGAGGGATACAATCAAGATCAAGTGAGGTACTAATACCACTCTATAAAGCTTTAGTAAGACCACAACTAGAGTACTGTATCCAGTTTTGGTCACTACACTATAAAAAAGATGTTCAGACTCCAGAAAAAGTACAGAAAAGAGCAACCAGGATGATTAGGGGACTGGAGACTAAAACATATGAAGAACGGTTACAGGAACTTGGCATGGCTAGTCTAGTGAACAGAAGGACCAGGGGAGACATGATAGCAGTCTTCCAATATTTGAGGGGCTGCCACTGAGAGGAAGAGGTCAAGCTATTTTCCAAATCACCTGGCCAGACAAAGAATAATGGATGGAAATTGAACAAGGAGAAATTCAATCTGGAAATAAGGAGAAACTTTCTGACAGTGAGAACAATCAACCAATGGAACAGAAGTTACCTTCAGAAGTTGTGGGAGCTTCATCACTTGAGACTTTCAAGAAGAGATTGGACTGCCATTTGTCAGAAATGGTGTAGGGTCTCCTGCTTGGGCAGGGGGTTGGACTAGATGACCTACAAGGTACAACTCTGATTATCTGTTGTCTGTTAAGTAACTTTCTCAAATTACATTTCTACCTCCTACTCAAATGTCTTCAGTTTGACTTTTGTCTTAGTTGTGGCTTTTCCAGCCCAATATAAGTAGTTCAATACAAATTGGTTAGTTGTAATAGTCCTGATTCCCCTTCTCCAGAAGTGAAGGAAAAGGCAAAAACTGTCCTTATAAAAACATACTTAAATACCTTTATCTAGCACTCCATGGTCATATCATCTCATCCAGTCTAATCCAATAGTGGTGGGGACATGATCAGGTATTTCAGGAAGGAGGGCAGGGAGAAAGTGAGAGAAAAATGCATCAGTACAAATAAAATAAGGTAGCAAACTTCAATCAAGTGCTTGGAAAAGTTGAAATACTTAAAGCACCTGCAATAATGGTCAAGTTTTGTTTTGAGAGCAAAGCTCTTGAAGAGTTTTGATTTTTATACACAGATCCTGTTTTGATACTGCTAAACTTTATTTCAGTATGGAAATCTTTTCAGCTGGATCTCAGTCAGTGGTTTGGAACTGATAATGGAAAATACTTTCTAATGTTAATTAGAATACTTAAAAGCTGTGCTTCAAAAGTGACTGAATTTCAAATAATCCCAAACTACACAGATGAATTATTCACATGAAAGTAATTTAGGATTATGGTCATAATCTGCACACTATTATTATTGAGTATTTTTGTTGTGTCAGGGGTAAATTAATTATGCAGACTAATATTCCCTGCTGCCTTCTAAATGAGCTTTTAAAGAATGAACAATAATTTCTACTTTTTTTTCTACTAATATTTTTTCTAAATTTCTTTGCAATAGAAAATCTCTTCAATAAACCCAACAAAACCCAATGGACCAAGTAATCAAAAGTCCAGTTTTTGAGCTTTTTGCTATTAGTAAGAAGAGGCAATCTTCCAAACAATTCAATTTACCATCATTCTATTAAACTCAGCAGCGAGGAAATATGAAGTTGCTTTCCAAATACATTACTTCTTGCACCAATGATTGTATAAAAGAAAACTTCACTCCTTCAGAGCTATGGATGTTTGCTTAAAAACAGAGTGCCTACTGTATACTATGGATGTACCAAAGGACTTTCAAGGACTATTGCATATATTCTTTCTCTCTCTCTCTTTCTCTCTATCTATCTGTTAGATCTGGGAGGATGGTTCAAGAACGGAGGCAAGACTCAGATAGCAACAACAGCTCTTTATTAGTGACTTCAGATCTGAGCAACTAATCCCAGCCGCAGCAGCCCCTTATATAGGGCTGGCTGCGGCTAGGCAGCCAATGAAGGCAATTTGAGTTTGCCGCTCTTGGCAGGGCCAATCGCGGCAGCCCGTTTACTAGCCAATCGCATCAGTCTTTGGCAACCAATCATGATCGGCTATCAGCGGGCCAATCAGGTTTGCAGGCTTTCGAGCCTGCTAGTTCGGAACACTATCTCTTGTCTATCTATACACAGAGAGATAGCAATAGATAGATAGAAGTAACATTTAACCATCATGATTCTGAATATGTACCGTTTCCCCGAAAAAAAGATCTATTCTAAAATAAACACTAGCTTGATTTTTACACATGCACCCAAAATAAGTCCTACCACCAAATAAGCCCTAGTTAAGACCCTGCCCACTCCAGTATGCATGGGTGGTGTGAGGCACATGGGTAATAATTAAGCTTGGGTTGGAATGTGGGGGGGGCGGAACTGCCCTACTACTTACCTTTGGACAGTTGCAGCCAGACCTCAATCTGGAGCTTTGTTATCAGCTGAAGAGGCCTCTGATGGCAAAACAGAGGTCAGAGATGACATGTGCACCAATCTGGACCTCATTTTTTGGCCGCAGAAGAAGTGGATCAGCAGTGGCCTCCTGCTGTGTGGGGCTGTCCATGCCACTGCCATGAGGTGAGTCAGTGGAAGACATCCCCTGAAAATAAGATCTGATGCCTTTTTGGTGGCAAAAAAACATATAAGACCAGTTCTTATTTTTGGGAGAACATGGTAGTTTGATCACTTGTACAGAAAATCAATTGATTATCTATGATGCATGGGAATTTTCACTTAATCTGAGCAATGTAAACATTTATTTAGTGCAACTTCTAATTTACTCCTATCATATTTAGCTCTAAGTAGTTTAAGGTAATAAAATAGAAACACAAATATTTCTACATTATACAATAGTTTTTCATGAACACTAAATAATCCTAATGTATACTAATCTAACATTTATGACATTGGATCTTCCCTACCACAGTAATTTTTCAGTAGCAATTTGACCTCCCAAAGCTTCCCAAATAGGTTTTGGAGCTATGAAAGAGGCCATTACTGTTCCCCAGTTTATGCTATTCTATAGCAAAGGATACCACAAAGAATATCTTAATTTATGCCTCTCTCAGGTGAATGTACTGATGATTGATAGGGGCATATTCAGCAGGTTCTTACGGTTCTTATGATTGAATGAGAAATGCAATACTGTGTAGGGCTGTATACTAAGTAGCACATAACTATCTAGTATATGCTTTAAAAGTACTGCCTCATGTCCAAACAACTGTACACAATTGTTTAAAAACATAGTGAAGAGAAGGAAAACGACTACTTCTTTTAAAAAGAATTTTTTTAAAAAGAAGACATCACAGAGAACCAAGGAAGAAATTTGTCCAGTGCAGCATGTGAACTTCTTTTAATATTCTATTCATTAAAGCAGACTGAAAAAGCCAGGAACTGCTCAGGATATACAGTAGCCTTATTTTAGAAATGTGCAACCTGAGGTGTGAGACTCGCCTTTGGTACCAGGCAGCTTGGGCACAGCCCTTAAACCTTCATATGTTTTAACATTGAATATCTTTTCATTTGTTTAATTTGTGATTTATATGCTGCATCAATTACAAAGTGACTTCAGGCAGTTTATACAATAGGATTAAAATCATCAGCTGAAGAAAACAAGACCTCAGGAGTCTTGACACACATATTTTAATGTAAAAGAAAGGGGAAATTATTAAATACATGAGACTAATCATATTTATATTCCACTTGAGTCAAATACAAATGAAAATAAAAGCAAGTGTTGGAAACGGAATGAAAAGAAGTGAGATTTGTCCGTTTTGGGGATTACAGTTCCTTAAAAAAACTCAGAGGGAAATAAGATATTTGTCTCAGAATAAATTTGCACCTCTGTTTCCTTGGTCTTAACGAGAACTTGTCCTTGACAGTTGCACAGCTGCATAGTGTATAACTAAGTAGATAGAGAATTAAATCAATTATACTAGTCCACTTAGTATTTACATTCCTGGGGAATAACTTTCTCAGTCTGTATCTTGATACATGGTTGTGTGATTCTTGCTTCTAATTGGAGAGTATGTCTTAGTTGTCAGCAAGAAACTCTTTTTGTGGACAGAAAAAGTTTGTCAGATATCGCCCATTTTCTCTACAAGTCTATCACCAATGTTTCTTTCAAACCATTAGTGCAGCTGGAGCTCTTGGAACAGCTTTTTTAAAATCATGCAGTTATTTAGGCAATATACTGCCCCCTTCAGTTGCTTTTCCAATACAGTATTAGACACATATCACTGTGTTGAAGCTAATTCAGAATGCTTTTTAAAAGTTTGTGTTTATGGTATGCATTTCAATCATTATCAGGGGATGCTCTTAATTAGTGGCCCATAGCACATTTAACAGATTGGGGGTTGGGGGTATCCATGTTTGTTCTAACTTTCTTTTTTATAGTAACTAAAATATGTAAAATTGGCCTCTCAGGCAAAGCTTCAACATGATTTAGGTATTGAAAAAAATATTTGAAATGTTAAAGGACCAAATTGATTTTTAAACCTTTTCATGCTTCCATTATTCTTTTTCATCTTGCCATATAAAAGTATCCTAAAAATAGCCTGTCTCTTGAACAATTATTACAAAATTAATATAATTTTACAGTAAAGTCTTCTAGACAGATTTTATCTTGGAAAACAGTTTCTTTCAATTAAGGAGAAAATATCATGAGTTACATTCTTTTTTACTAATAGAAATGACTTTAGTTGCAGACTGTGTTGGGAAATCCTGAAATGAGAGGATTTTGTTATCAACGCCTGTTTGCTATCTCCATTTGAAAATTGCAAACTGAATGTATTGGGTAAAGAGCATGATGTAACGAATGATACATGACCAGAAAAATATAACATCCAATCCATACACAACCATGGAAGATAAATGGCTGATTTTTGGCCAGTCACTATCGCCTAACCCTGCTACTTCCTATATTTATTATAAATTTAATAACATGTAAGCAAATGAAATTAATTTCTCTATTAACCCTAGATTTGTGGCTAAAATCCCTGAAGAATGGCCAAAATTTTTGTAACATGTTTTCTAAATATAACTTATATATTTAAGCTAATCTGAAGTATTAATTTTCATGGAAGTTTCAACAATAACAGTTAACAGTAATGGTTTTTATACACTGACTTTAAATGCAAGCATGGTCTTAAGCAATAAGCACTAGGCACAATACTGAGATGAGCAACAGATATTGCAGTGATTGGGGAAAATATTTTTTAACCCTGCAGTTGCATTTGCCATCTTCTAATTGCAGAAAAATGCAGTTGCATTATATAACCAAGGTTATTTTCATTATCTATAGAAAAAAAGAACTTGTATTTGTTGTCAATGTATAAGATAAGTGGAAATGTAAGAGCAGGTTTCCAGCATTATTAAGACAGTACATTAATGATCAGTCTCCTAGATACTTTTATCATGCATTCCCAAGTAGTACAACATTGTATTTATCAGCTTTTTATCACATAAAAATAACTAGAAATTGCAAGTTTCACTTTCTAGAAACATTATTAATGCTTCTAATTAATTTAACCCAAACAAATATAGCTGTGAGTAGTCAAAGGAAAAATAAATATATAAAGTTGAATAATAAAAATAAACCGCATGTTAATACCCAGTGTTTACATAAAACCCTCAACAGAAAACAGCTGGCACCAACAGTTACAATTATATTATAGGTGGTCCTCAACTTATGACCACAACTGAGTCCAAAATTTCTGTTGCTAAGTGAGATAATTGTTAACTGATTTTTGTCCCATTTTACAATCTTTCTTGACACAGTTTAGTGAATCACAGCAGTTGTTAAGTTTGTGACACAGTTGTTAAATGAATCTGGCTTTCCCACTGACGTTGCTTGACAGAAGTTCACAAAAAGAGATCACATGACCCTGGGACACAGCAGCCATCATAAATATGAGCCAGTTGCCAAAACATCCAAATTTTGAGCACATGGCCATTGGGGATGCTGCAACAGTCGTAAGTGTGAAAAAGGCTCACACATCACTTTTTTTTCCAGTGCCATTGGAATATGCATTTGTTTATCAATGGATGGCCCTTCTGTAACTCAGCAACTTAACTGTGGTCTCTGTCTCAAAAAATCAAGACCTGATAAGGATTAAGCTTTTTGGTAAACATATCAGAAAGCAAATGTAGCAGTCACAAAGAAACATTCTTAGTATCGAAACACATTAAACACTTGTTTATTTTCCTATAATGGCCTCATCCTAGTTCAAAGCTGGTTATCCTTTTATTTACCATTCCCACCCCTTTTTACTCCTAAAGCTATAATATCGCTGCTGTCGTGTTTCCAAGTGATGAAATCTATTTAAAAAGAAAAGTACAAAGTCCATCTTCAAAAAAGATTTAGGAAAGCATCAAATTGGCAAGGTCTATGGTAATTCTGGATCTGACACAAGCCGGAATTACTCCACAATATTAAAAGTTAGAAACAACCCCCAAAAGTCACATTCTCCAATAGAAGTAATTCAGCGTTGCTTGATATCATAAATCTCCACCTCAAGGGCCCCAAGCAAGGACAGCTTGTTTACCAGGGAAGAAAGACCACCTAGGCAAAACAACTCTCTTTATCTCCACTCCTCCCTGTTAGGAATATAAGTCACCTGACAGGTATTTGGGTTAGAAATATATAAACCAGGAAAGACATTTTAATACTGTCTCTTTAAGGGAATGCAAGAGCATGAAATTGGGTGTGGTTTCTCAAACAGCCATAAGATGGAGCCAGAAACCTGGGTTGTTTTAGTCTGAGTCTCAGAAGAGAGTGAATCTCTGTTTCCTTTTGTTGGAAAATGTTGCTGTTCCTCCATTTCTTCTAACTGACTGATATTACTGGATTTGATTTAAGTTTGTTACTGAACTGTTTTTGACACTGGACTTTGATATTTGGATTATCCCTGGATTGAAAACTGACTGATTTAACATGTGAACAACTTTGGATTGCCTATTTTGAACTTTGCTTAAACCTTTCTGGAAGTAAAAACCTAAATTTACTGTACAATGTATCTGTGTGCTGTGTGTGTATTATTCAAACACTACTCTCAGATACATCTCCCTGTATGCGCTCATTCTCCTAACAGGGAATTACCTCAACAGTTATAAGACCTTCTTACCAGTATTTACAATAGTATAATAGCATTGTCTGTAAAGCAATACAGACAGAAATCTATTAGCCTGTTTTGGGAGATAAAACTCTTCCTTTCTTAAGGTATCAACCATTATAGCAGTAATATGTCTCAGAAGAAAGTGTGTCTGAGTGAGTATCTCTGTTTCCTTCTGTTGGAAAGTATTGCCCTTCCTCCATTTCTTCTAATTGACTGATATTACTGGATTTAATGTAAGTCTGTTACTGAACTGTTTTTTGACACTGGACTTTGATATTTGGATTATGCCTGGATTGAAAACTGACTGATTTACTTGTGAATGACTTTGGATTGCTTATTTTGGACTTTGCTTAAACCTTTCTGGAAGCAAAAACCTACATTTACTGTACAGTGTATCTGTGTACTGTGTGTATATTATTCAAACACTTCTCTTAAATATTTCTCCCTGTATGCGCTCATTCTCCTAATGGGGAATTACCTCAACACTCGCCCCTTAGGAATGTGGCAAGCTCAAAACCCTTCCCCTTGTGACTGCCACAGAGAAAGTAAGGAAAAGAATATATACTAACTAAAATGGCTACACTTATGTCAATTTCGGGCTTGACATCTGCATTGCTTAAACCAAAGTGTGCAATAAATTTTCCTGAACAAAAAGCCTCTCCTTTTTCAAGTCCTGACATCTGGAAGTGCCATCCATAAAATAGATAAAAGTAGGAGAGACCCTATAGATCTAATTCCATATTTTAGATTCCTTGAAACACATGGAGGATGTGATTTATCATAGCATCACTACAGTATCCTGATAAAAGTCTCAACATGTGGCTTACAATATTTTCTATGCATGCTTCTCAATTGTCATTCGAAATTGAAATTGGTTCCTGGAAACTTTTGAACTTTTCCAGAACCAAATTACTTGAATACATAACTTTTTTTTTTCAAAAGTTTTTATTTTTTACAACAAACATACGAACAAAACATAAAAACGTAAAACCCTCTTTCAATTATATACATACAGTGTGTCAGTTGGTTACAATCGTTTGTGCTATCCTTTTTTTACCATTACAAGTTATATAAATTCTCATCTTATTGGTCTAGTTTGTGCTTATATAATATCAATTATTAAACATTCATTTAACTATTTTTCCATCATTTTATACGAGATATTCTAATTTTCATTTTGATTTAATCTTATACATTCATCCAATGGTTATATATTTTATGTTGTATTCTTTATCAATCTATTAGCTTTTATTTTAGGCTTACTAATCTATTTCTTTACCATGTCTTTTTATCTAACCATTGATAAAATAAATCCCATATCATATAAAATTGTTTATCCTCTTGTTCTCTAATTTCAAATGTCAATTTACTCATTTCGGCACAGTACATGATTTTCTTAATAATTTCCTCCTGCATAGGTATTTTTTCATTTTTCCAATTCTTATCAAATACAATTCTAGCCACTGTTAAAACATTTACAATCAAATATTTCAATTCTTTACAATATATTTCTGGTATAATTCCCAGTAAAAATATCTTAGGTTTAAAGTCTATGTGTTGTTTTGTCATTTTTTCCAACCATGTGTGGATTATAGTCCAATATCTTTTTACATCCGAACATGTCAAATAAGCCAGACAAATAATGATATCCCAATCCTCATCAGAGAAACTGTTGAGCGTGAACGGAAACGTCCAAACACCATCTTATTTGGTCTAGAGGACATCAATGATAATGATGACATCACAACTGTCTGAAACATCATCAGTGATTATCAAGCATCAACCATCTCCCCTGATGAAATACTTGACATTTCCCACATTGTCCGAGAGCTCAAAAACAGAGATGGCTCTGTGGCCCCACGCTTCTGCAGGGTCATTTGCAAAAATGAATCAAGCAAAGTTAAATTCATTTACACTATAAATTCACTTGCCAAAACCAACACCAACCATAAGAACCTCCGTTCTCGCCCTGACCTAACCATACAGCAATGTGCCCGCCCCCGTGTACTCTGCACTGAACTCAAAAAACTTCTAGACAATAGAGGGAAGGACCTATACATTGACTAGCATGGTGACTGTATCAAAAGTAAGTCACACAACCCGCAACTCAGCTTTAACCTTCAACCACAACCCTACCTCAAACAATCCACCATCACCCAAGATTAGGCAGGCACGCCCCTAACTACCTCAATTCCAACTACTGCTGGCCTTAAATGCAAGCTACTCAATGCAAGAAGCCTTATGAATAAAATACCTGAATTTCTCCTCTTACTAAATATGGCTAAATTTGACATCATATTTTTCTGTGAAACATGGCTCAACGCATCTCTCCCTGACTCCATTACCACAGTAAGACACTATCATGCTTACCGATCAGATCGTGAAATTCATAGAGGAGGTGGTGTTACTATCTTCTATAAAAAGTCCTTACATCTAAAAAACATCTAAGTTACCCAGGAGCTCGCTCTTCCTGAGACCATCATCTGTGAACTATCCTTAAATATCACATTTCGATACTTACTATGTTACAGAGCACCTGATTATGACTTTGAACATGTAAACAAGCTAAATATATTACTAACATCCTGCCCAGACGCTTTTATCTTTCTTGGTGACTTCAATCTACCTCATATTGACTGGACCCTAAATGAATGTACAACTGAACCCATACATGCAACTTTCTACAATGCTGTTACAAATCTGGGACTGGAACAACTAGTAACCAACAACACTAAACTAAACAACTGCCTTGATCTCATCTTCTGCAATAGTTTGAATTTAATTTATGGACTACAAACTAAAGAACTCTTTTCCAGCAGTGATCACAATATGATTGACTTTTGTCTCAACATACCCCCACACAAAAATCATCACAATGACGTAATCCCCAATTATAACTTCAAAAAATGCAACTATGATCTTATAGACAACGATCTCTCATCCCTTGATTGGCAATCTCTATTCACTGGATGCAATACTGTTGAAGACCATTACAACATATTTTTACTTGAAGTCAAAAGAGTCATCAAACGATATGTACCAACAAGAACTCCCTCCCCCAAAAAAAAAAAACAGATTACCCATAACAATAAGGAAACTTCAATCCAAAAAGAGATCACTCTGGAGGAAAAACAAATCTAGTAATGTTGCCAATTTCAAAAGCCGATACAAAAATTTATGCTACCAGATATAAACTAAATGCACCAATTATCACATTAAACAAGAGGAAAACCTTCTATGCACCAATTCCACTCACGCTTTTTACAATTTTGTAAACAACAAACTAAAAGATTCAAGGTCCATCCTACCCCTGAAAGGACCTAATGGTAAAGACTGCAACGACGACACCATTAAAGCCAACATCTTTAACACATTCTTTGGCTCAGTATTTGTAAACAGCAATGGATCATGCCCAGTATTTCCTAGCCAGACCACAGACAACTACAATGATCTAATACATATTGATTTTACAGAAGACAATGTTGAAAAAGCACTATGCAGTCTAAAACAACCTCTATCTATTGGACCGGATGGAATGTGTGCCTACTTAAAAAAGCTATCCACTGCCATAGCCGAACCTCTAAGCATAATCTTTGAAAAATCTTTCAGGACCAGCTCCTTGCCTAACCTATGGTCACAAGCCATGGTCTTCCCCATCTTCAAAAAGGGAGAGCCCAGCCTAGTTGAAAATTACAGACCAGTCTCTTTATGCTGCATCACCTGTAAAGTCATGGAATCAATTATTAACCAATCCATTATCCTCCACTTAGAGACAAGCAACCTACTCTCCAATAAACAATTTGGTTTCAGGAAAAAACCATCCTGCAATCTGCAACTCTTACACTGCAAAAACATATGGACTACACAACTCAATCAGGGCAAAGCAATAGACACAATCTACATAGACTTCTGTAAAGACTTTGATTCAGTGGTACACGACAAACTACTCCTAAAACAAAAATCTTATGGTATCTCTGGACAACTACATAACTGGATAGAAGCATTTCTGTCAAACAGACAACAAATGGTCAAATTGGGAGTGTCCTATCAAATTCTGTACCTGTCAATAGTGGTGTCCCCCAAGGCAGTGTTCTAGGACCAAATCTCTTCATACTCTACATAAATGACCTCTGTGATCATATTAAGAGCAACTGCATTCTCTTCGCTGATGATGTAAAGCTGTTCAATACCGCAGACAATACTGCTACCCTTCAAAAAGATCTTGACTATGTATCAGAATGGTCAAACAAATGGCAACTTCAAATCTCAACAAATAAATGCTCTGTCTTACATATTGGCAAAAAAAAAATCAGACAATAGAATACAAGCTGAATAGACAAGACCTTGTTGATGATCCAAGCTCTGTAAAGGACCTTGGAATACTCATTTCTAATGATCTAAGTGCTAGAGCCCACTGTAACTACACAGCCAAAAAGGCGTTAAGAGTTATTAACCTAATCCTACGTAGCTTTTTCACTGGTAATATCACTTTACTAACTAGAGCATACAAAACATTTGCTAGACCAATACTCGAATACAGCTCATCAGTCTGGAACCCACATTACACATCTGATATTAGCACAGTTGAGAAAGTCCAGAAATATTTCATAAGAAAAGTTCTCCATTCTTTACTCGTTGTAGAATACCTTATACCACCAGACTTGAAGTTCTAGACTTAGAAAACCTTGAATTATGCCATCTTCGGTCTGATCTAAGCATGGTATATAAAATCATACATTGCAATGTCCTACCTGTCAATGAATACTTCAGCTTCAACCATAACAACACAAGAGCACACAATAGATACAAACTCAAGGTAAAGTGCACCAAATTTGATTGCAGGAAATATGACTTCAGCAACAGAATGGTCAATGTCTGGAATGCTCTATCTGACTCTGTGGTTTCTTCCCTAAACTCCAAAAAATTTGAACCTTAGACTGTCTACTATTGACCTCACCCCTTTCCTAAGTGGTCTGTAGGGGCCATTCATAAGCGCACCAATGTGCCTACCGTCCCTGTCCTCTTGTTTCTTTTATTTTTCTTATATGTACCCATTTCATGTATTCATAACATTGTATATAGTTATACCTATTATATTGTAAGTGATTGACAAATCAAATAAATAAATAAATGTCCACCACATGTGGTAATATGAACCAGGTATCTGATGACATTTCCAACATTTATCCGATTTATTCTTGAACATCCTCGCAATTCTCGTCGAGGGTAAGTGCCACCTGTAAAATGTCTTATACAAATTTTCTTTATATGCAGTTGACATTGACATTTTATAATTTTGATACCACAATTTTTGCCATTTATCTAAATCAATCCCATATCCGAAATTTTTCCCCCACGCAATCATAATTTCTTCTACTTGTTCTTCCCCTAATTTAAACTCTAGCAAATGTCCATAAAGTTTTTTGATTACTTTTTCATCAGTACCTGTCAAAAAATTTTCTAAATCAGTCAACTTATCATAGATACCTTCTGTTTTAACATCTTTATCAAATCTAGATTGTATTTGCGAATATGAAAACCAATTCATTTTTACACTTTGTTCTTCCAATGCTTACATAGATTTAAGTTCACCCTTTTCATTCAATATCTTACCATATCTAACTGTTTGTTCTTTTTTATATATTATTGGATAGGAAAAAGCTTCAATAGTAGATAACGATAGCGGAATTTTTAAATAATATTGCTTTTTTATCTTTTCCCAGTTTAGAAACAATGTTTCTCAAATATAATGTATTCTAAAATACCCTGTGCTTTAGTTCCCTAATACTAGAGGAAGGCATGCCAACCTAACAGCAGGTCATGTCCTTCTAAATTCAAAAGTCTAGTATTCCTTAGTGTTATCTACTCCTTTACCCACATCAGACTCTTTGCTTGATAATATAATTCCCAATTGGGCAAAGCAAATCCTCCTCTTATTCTTGCATCTTGTAGCAATTTCAGTTTTATTCTCGCTTTCTTCCCCTGCCAAATTTTTGCCATTGCAAAAAAGTACTGCCATCTATATAACTGAAGATATAATACATAAGAAATTGCTATTTACTATTACTCCAAATATATATCTAGTTGCAGTTACTGCATGTATATAAGGTCTATGAGTATATTGTTAGCCCAACTTTAGAAAAAAGTCAACACATGTGAGATGGGATAGAGTCAATATATCTAAGATCTCAATGTTAATTACACTAGGCAGCTATGACGACGACTGCTCTGCTATTTGTCTGGATTTGCCTAAGGTTTTTATCTCTCTGAAGTATGCTAAATATTTAACATTATCATTTCTACAAAAAAAAGTTTACTTCTAGTAATACATTTTTTGTATTCTATGTATAAAGAGTTGATTATTGTATGCTTATTAATGTTATGGAAATCACTTATAATATTGTAGATTCACTCAAGGAGGACACATGTATTATTGTATAACCTTTTAGCTATAAGATAATCAGTCATCTGATGCTAAACATATGCTTTGTTTATTCATTTGTTTGCCTTCTGATTGCTGATCTTCTGATTGCAATATAAATGTGTTTTGATTTAATGCAAAGGGTATGATCTTGAGAAAGAGGTATAAGAACAATATTTTTTTTATGGAGGGGTATCAAATCCTGTGGTATTTGGACATGAGGTCTGGCATGTATGATATACAGATAGTCCTTGACATACAACTATTTGTTTAATGGCCATTCAAAGTTACAACAGCACTAAAAATACCTTAATCATGACCATTTTTCACACTTATGCCTGTTGCAGTATCCCTATGGCATATCATCAAAATTTGAACACTTGAAACTGGCATGTATTTATGCCCCAGTGTCATCTGATCACATTTTGCAACCTTCTTACAAGCAAGTTAATAGAGAAGCTAGATTCACTTAACAGTTGTGTTAGTAACTTTATAAGTACAGTGATTCAGTTAACAGTGGCAAGAAAGGTAATAAAAATGGGGCAAAACTTACTTACTCAACAGCTATCTTGCTTAGCAATATAAATTTTGGGGTCAATTGGGGCTTAACATGACAACTATCTGTATTGTTTGAGTTGACCTTAACTCCTAGCAATATCATAAACATATTTGTGTCTATGGATCCATGTATTTGTGTTGATGACTACCTGTAGTGTATATGAAAAAAGAAGGCAGGGGAGACACTGAATAACCTAATTTTAATTCTAAATATTCTAAATTCTAAATATCAACAGAGAAATAGTTCAGTATTATATGCACATTTTTTTTTGCATTGAGAGAGTTAGTCCATATAGTATGATAAAAAGAATTGATCACTGTTAAATTTTATTCAAATTCAAATTTCTTCCCAGCCGGTTCTGTGGGCATGGCCTAATTTGTAGGTGTGGCTTGGTGTTCATGTGATTGGGTGGGCATGGCTTGATGACTGTGTATGGCTTAGTGGTCATGTGACTGGCTGGGCATGGCTTGTGTGTAAATATTGTAAATATTTATGTAAATATTGATTTATTAAAAAAAGAGTAATTTTTATCCAAAATCAGGCAAAGCAGACCAGCACATTGAGTTGCTCACAGAATCAGATTCACTCAGAGATCTATCTTTCTGCAATCTGCTTCCTGAATCTGTCACATAAAATTTGCTTGCAAGCAAACTCACAGAATTATGTCACAACACACCATGTATGTAAATATTGAATTTTTTTTATATAAAAAAGAGCAACTTTACCCAAAAGCAAGCAAAGCAGGCAGGCAGAATAAATTGCTCACAGAATCACAGATTCACTCAGAGATCTATTATTCTGTAATCTGCTGCCTGAGTTTGCACTGAAAAAATAGAATCTTCAGTCCTAAGAAAGGTTCAGCTCTGCTTTTAGATTAGCTAGAAAGCAAGAAATCCAACAACTTCCTGCTTTCTAGTTAATCTAAATCTCCCAGCACAGCTGATATTTGGAACAGCTGATGGTAGGGGGAAAAAAGGAAAACAATAGCAACTTATCAAAAATTAGGTGAAGGCACAACACAGGCAATTGGGATAGTGCACATGCCAGGTATAAGGAGTGAGAGGGCAGGATAGGGCGGGGCCAGCCAGTGGCATGATTTGCCAGTTCTCCGAACTGTGCAGAATCATAACAACTGGTTCTATAAAACTGGTCTGACCAGATAGAATCCCACCCCTGATTCTAGTCCAACAATTACAGTATGTTAGAATATCTTTCTATTTTTCTTTCTATTACTATTCACTCTTCCTTTCCTTAAGTTCAAACAACATTCTATAAGTAAAGCTTAAGACTGTTTAACATACGATTTCATAAACGTAAAAAGGTACCATCCTTTTTCATAAAGCTTTCAAAAGCTTATGCAACAATAATTGTGTTTATTTTTAAAGTGTTATCTCTTATCTCTTCTATTACCTTCTTTTCTATTATTTTTTTCTGTTAATAACAGAAAGTTAAAGAAAAATGTACATAGAAAGCATAGTGAATTAGGTATGGGTTGTCTGTGCTCCATAAATACCGTGTTTCTCAAAAAATAAGGTCGGGCCTTATTTTTTTTGACCCCTGAAAAAATGGCTAGGCTGTCTTTTTGGGGGTGACTTAAATTCCTCCCCCACCTAGACCGGTCCAAACGCACATACCTCGCTGCTAGGCTGCTTCTATCAGCAGACGAAAGAGCCCCGAAGGCAGAGTCCCCAGCCGCTTCAGGGCGAGGCGTGGCTGCCCATGTCCCCTTGCCATTAAGCAGTCTCTTTCGGGTGATGGAAGCTCCCCAAGTGCAGTCAACAGCCACTTCGATCGGCCGGTAAAAGTGGCCTCCGGGCGAGTGCACACACACACTGTCCTCGCTGTGAGGCCGCTTCTATTGGCCAGCGAAAGCTCCCTTGAAGGCAGAGTCTCCAGCCGCTGCGGGGCGAGGTGTGCCTATGCATCAGGTTCCCAACTGCAAACTCAATGCAACTGCAAACTCAATGCAACTGCAAACTCAATGCAACTGCAAGCTCAATGCAATTTACATATACTGTTGTCAGAATAAATATCAGACGACCCCAAGATTCCCGCTGCGTTTCTGCTTCCTAAGCCAGCCACTCTTCTTCGTCCCCTCAGATAGCCCTATTCCCCCCCCCACCTCAATTTCCCACTGCAACCATTTGGATCGCAGGTGGGTTGCCAAAGAAGCTTTTGTCTTCTCCTGTCCCATTCTTTTAAACTTCTCTCTGCAGCCTTGGAAATCCTCTCCTGGCAACTCCATCCCAGCTCCAACCCTGCTTAGTTTCCATCCTAGATAAGCCCCCTCCCAGGTGCGCTCTGGGAATCCAAGGCTTGTTCCCCCCATCTCTGACTTGAGTAGAGCAAGCACGTGGGGGCAGGGAGGGGGCAGAGTGGAGGGGCTCCTGGGTTTTTTGCCTGAGCTTGGTGAAGATCATCCTGGTGGCCCCAAAGGGTGGTCTTTCAGATTGCTTTAATGATCAACAGGACACTTCCCTGAACCCCCACCTACTGGAGGACGGCGTCTTGCTGGGCCTGGGGGAGATGATGGCTGCATTGCAGGGTAGAAACACCCACCCCCCAAAAAGCCCCTTGGGGAAATGTAAATGAATGAATAAACTCAAAGGGTCTTGGGACAACCCCCCCACCCGGGTAAATTGCACCAACAAAAGAGAGGTGGCAGAAGAGCAGGGACCTTCAGGTTCAGAAACTTGGTTAAGCACAAGCTGCTACTTCTTCCCCCCCTGCCCTCATTTCACGTTGCCTTTCATTACAAAGCAGATCTTAATGATAAACAACCCTTTTGTAACTTACCAACTGCATGCCAAATCCCAGCCTATCCTAGGAATCTGTTATAAACATTTACCTAAATTCTTTCTAATATAGGTAAAGATATTTACGCTCACTACCACCCATCAAAATTAGGAGAGACAACAGCTAAAACTCAAATGCCTCTTGTTTCCTAGGTAAATGTAATGTTAGTCTGCTGAAAAATAAATTTACGGATGTGGGGGACAGAGAGGGAGGAAGAGAAAGAAAGAGACACACTGAAGTCAGAAGGAACTGACTTGCAGAAGTGCAATAAGTGTAGATCATTATAACTACATTAAAAAATAATGGATATAAATTGCATTGGCCATTCAAAAAGCAGTGATAGTGCTAAGTCAAATATCATGGCACTATTAAGCTAATTGCCATCAGTAGAATAATATTTTAAAAAACTCATTAATTTGGTATATAGCATAGTCAATAGATCTGAAATTTTTTTGATAAGCCCTAATTCATCACTTTCACACCATATTTTCTTTTTGAAATTACTTGGCATAACATAACAAGTCAAGGTTCTGACAATACAGTTTAATTTGCTGGTACTATCTTTCAAGAAAGAAATAGGATAAAAGCCGAGGATCCTTAGCATTCTAATTAAACAGGCTGGTAGTGAAGTTTTTTAATTTGATCAGAATGACCCTAATTTCAAGTAGCAGTTTGCATAGGTGGAAATCTGTCTCAACAACTAATCTGAATAATTAATATCAACAACTGGGAAAATTAAGAAAGGAACTGATTTGAAAGATCCTCCCTAGCAATTATTTTTCAGTCACAGTGCCTGACCTCATTTATTGAGATGATGAAAAGAAAATAAAAGGGGAGGGAACCCTGATTGTCTGAATGGCAAAAGGAGACAAGTGCAGGTCAAGGAGCTTAGGCTGACAGCTTCAGAAGAAAGCACCTAATAGCTTGAAACTATTCTTTTTCTTCATTATTTTATTACAACTTTTGTTAAATTGCAACTATCTTGTCTCCTTTGTTTGGGCAAGAAATCAAATAAACTGACACTGAGCTTTTTTGCATCCTGCATTTATAAAGACATGAGTTCTGGGTTGGTGGTTATTAAGAACAAGATCCAAAGGTCCAAACTTGGAAATATAAATGAAATACAATTGAAAGATTCCAGGTGACTATCACACTACTAACTAGAGCATACAAAATTTGCTAGACCAATACTCGAATACAGCTCATCAGTCTGGAACCCACATTACATATCTGATATTAACACAGTTGAGAAAGTCCAGAAATATTTCATAAGAAGAGTTCTCCACTCCTCTACTCATTGTAGAATACCTTAGGCCACCAGACTTGAAATTGTAGACCTAGAAAACCTTGAATTACACTGTCTTTGGTCTGATCTAAGTATGGTATATAAAATCATACATTGCAATGACTTAGCTGTCAATGAATACTTCAGCTTCAACCACAACAACACAAGACCAAACAATAGATACAAACTCAAGGTAAACCGCATCAAACTTGATTGCAGAAAATACAACTTCAGCAACAGAGTGGTCAATGTCTGGAATACTCTATCTGACTCTGTGGTTTGTTCCCCAAACCCCAAAAACTAACATTAGACTGTCTACTATTGACCTCAGCCCTTTCCTAAGAGGTCTGTAGGGGGCATGCATAAGCGCACCAACGTGCCTACCGTCCCTGTCTTATTGTTTCTTTTATTTTTCTTATATGTACCCAATTCATATATTCATAACTATGTATATACTTATACCTATTATCTTGTAAGCGATTGACAAATCAAATAAATAAATAAATAAAACTTAGAAAAAGATGATTTTATTATTATATAAATGTATTCAATTTATAGGGATGACCAATTATTAAAGAACTCATGTTATTTTTGTGCCTATGATTCAAAATGGAGACAAATAGAGAAAAGTCAAAGTTACTTATTGAATTTCAGAAGGGCAGATTTTGGTGAATACATATGGAACTGAAGTCAAATCCTATAGCCTGAAATTATGAAAAGAATGGGGAATCCCACCAAGCTAGAGTTTGAAGGCATAATTACAAATAATTCCTATTAGAATTGAAGAAAATGAAAAAGTAATATGCATAAATACATGGTTTTCTAAATTGCTGAACAATAAAAAAACAAACAAAAAGAACTTATAGAGGAAATAGAAGGATGGTTGCATATTCAAAGAAGGATACAAGGAAATAGCTAGAAACTATTCTGAGCTAGAGCTAAAAAAAAATATTGGGCTTGTAAGAAAGGCCCAAGAACAAAAGAAAAGAAAAAGAAAAGAAAACTTTTTGGGGAGGGAAGACTATTTTAAAAAATGCACAGATTATGCATGTCTTGATTGAATTGTTAAAGTGTGACAATGAGAAGGCAGAATGCCTTATTTATTTATTTATTTATTTATTTATTTATTTATTACATTGTTGGCCATCTCTGTGTAAGAGGAAGGAAGGTGATGCCACTCAAGATAAACATGAAGAAGTAAAAGAACGTTTAAGTAAACTCCCTGGCCAAATTACTTTTTAATTAAGAACAAGAATGAAAGAGAGAAAACCAGCTGGGTCACTTTGCATCCTCTTAGCCATGGGTGGGATTCGTTTTTTTTAACAACCGGTTCTATGGGCATGGTTTAGTTGGTGGGAGTGGCTTGATGGTCATGTGACTGGATGGGCGTGGCCAACTCGACATCACTCATATCACGGGCGCGCTTCTCCTCGCCTGGCCTCTCATCACAGTGAGAATGCTGCTATGGTCATAAGTGTGAAAAATGGTAATGTCATTTTTTCAGTATGATTGTAACTTTGAATGGTCACTAAATGAACTGTTGTAAGTCAAGGATTACCTGTACAAAAATACAAAAAGCTTCTTTGCTTGCAAAAAGCTGCCCTAAATACCAATCATTAGATTAAAAATACCTGCAAGCCAGAGTTATAAATCAGGCAGGGTGCCAGAGAACCTTGAGGAATGAAAATAGTTACAATGCAGTGATAACTATCAAGCAGCTAACTCTTGCTCATAAGGTGAAACCCTTTAGCAGAGAGGTCATTTAAGCTCTGCAGGAAAAGCACACCCAGGAAAAGCAATCCTTAGATCCATTTGCACCACTTAAAGATACCAGCTGGTCTCACTCACCTCACAAGATATCCTAAGGAAATCATCCAGATTTAAGGAAAATGCCCTCCAGAAAGGCAGTAAAAAAAAAAATCAGTGTCAATCTTGCCTCTTGGAAGTATACCCCAAAAGGACAGTGTCAAATAATACTAAAGCAGTGAAGGAAGACCCTCCTCCCCAGATAGAAAAAAAAACATGAGGCAGAAAAAAATTAAAACACAATACAAATAATTAAATCACAACAGTAGCTGTTGCTTGTTGAAGCTGAATAGGAAAAATTATCCCATCAATAAAGACAGGGTTAAACATCACCAAACACAGAATTAAGCTTCACCAAAAAACAGTTTTAGACAAAAACTCAGAAAGGGTATGTAAACTCACGTTTGAATGTCAATCTTTCTAGCTAGCCAAGAAGCCTTGCTGAATGTCACTCATCTTGGTTCCTGTCACTAAAAGCTTTGCTTCATTATTCAATTATTTCTTCAAAGTGCTGATTGTCCAGGGAAGTATTTCCTCCCTACAGCAGTGTAAAAATCTTAAAACAACCTTTCCCTTTTAAGAAAGTCAGTCTCATAAGCTCCGGAGCCAGGAAGTCTAGACTTTCTGCCAAGAATGTAATAAGGGTGGAAAAAAACAAAAGGAGGTTTCTTCTAACTACCAGTTCTCCGAACTTCTTAGAAAGTTAACAAGGGGTTCTACAGAACTGGACAGAACCGGTAGAATCCCATGCTCTTTGCTGACTCACAGGGTTGTTGTTGTGGAGAAATAGTTAAGAGGAAGGTGTGTTAGATATGTTTGCCACTTTATTTGTAAAAATAATAAAGGTAGGATATAAATATATATGCATGCATGCATAAATAAATAGATAATAGATAGATGATAGATAGATAGGCAGTTTTAATACATTTGTACAACTATCTTTTTTTAACCTGCTGAATTGTGAATCCAATATTTCATATTATATTTGGCTATACAAAATCTATATTTATAAGCAGTCTGCACATACATATATACATAAGTACATAGATACATAGATGCATAGATAGATAGATAGATAGATAGATAGATAGATAGATAGATAGATAGATAGATAGATAGATAGATAGATAATGTCACTGGCCAAATGACATTACATTGTAGGGTACTGAAAAGCTAGAGGATGTGTGATTGCAGAAGTGTTTATACTAACTTTTAAGAACTCCTGGAGAATTGGTGAAGCCTCAGATAATTTAAGACAGCAAATGTTCCTATCTTCAAACAAGAGAAGATTAACCTTATTTCCTTTTTTGACAGCTTTACTAATTTAATAGATATGGTATATTTTGACTCCAGGAAGTCTTTTATAATATCCTCATTAATAAAATGTTAAACTTAGAGCAGTTGTTTTAATTGTTGGTTGATAGCAGAATTTAATATAAGATGAACTGGTAAATAAATGTTTTAAGCAAACAAATCAGCTGAGCAAATGTACCTAGAGAGTTCTTTAAAATTACCCCATATCATTGGTGGTATTCAACAGGTTCTGACCAGTTCTGGAAAACCAGTAGCAGAAATTTTGAGTAGTTTGGAGAATCAGCAAATACCACCTCTGACTGGAGATGTTACAGTATCCTTTCCCTGCCACACCCATAAAGCCACACCCACAGAACCAGTAGTAAAAAAATTGAATCTCACCACTGCCCCACATCTGCTTGGAAATATATGTTTGTGTTGTGTGTGCGTGCGCTTGTTCATGCACACATACTCACACACACCTCATTAAGGAGTTGAAATGGCCAGATTTATAAATAATATAAAATTAAGAAGGGAAGCTAATACTTTGGAAAAGAAGATTTTTTTTTCAAAAAAGGAAGTAGACATATTGAACAGTGTGCCAAAATGTACAGAATAAAAGTTAACTAGTTGAAAAACTTAAACACCATCTATGGAAAAAAATGTAGAGCACAAGATAAGTTGTGAAAAGATCTGAGTGTTAATAAAAGTTGAACACAAGTTAAATTACAGACAACAATGTCATGTAATTACTAAAATAGTCAAATAGTATTTTATGATCATTAACAGGAACACAAAGTTCAGTTCTTGAGAAATATTTGCTCTTTTTTTCTCTACCTTAATCAATTAGTGCTTGGAATATTTTATCCAGTTCTAGGCATCACAGTCTAAAAAGTACAAGAATTCAGCTTAACTGAAGTAAGTGAGTTCAAAGGATACTTACCAAAATAGTTCTGGAAACCAGGTTCTAGGCATGCTTAGCCTGAAGATGAAAAAACTAAGAGGATATATATTAGCAAATAGAATTATCTTTAAAAATTGTTATACAAAAAAAAAAAACCATTCATTTTCTCCTGTTGTGTCATATAAGAAAAGAAGTAAAATCAAAGAAGTCTCAGATCACAGGCTGGGACCAATTTCTTCTTTTAAAGAACTAGTCACCACTAGTCTCATGAAGTGGTATGTGCCTTTTGCCGGAAGTCTTTTAAATATTTAAGTGTAAATATTTAATTGCCTCAAATCTTTAGCAAAGCATCCACATTTCTCTCTTTCTCTCTCAAAAAATGTAACAAATATATAAATGACACTCAGACTGAATTTGGATATTACCCTGTGTCAGAAGTCTGATATGTCTTTTCTATCAATTGCTCATTATGACTTCTTCATTGGGGTATTTAGGTTTTTGTTTTGTTTTGTTTTACGCAAGCCAAACTTGGACACGCAGAAAAAACTTCATATTATCTTCATATTATCTGGATAGGAAGAGCAATAGGAAGAGCAAATAGCAGACTTATATACCGCTCCACAGTGTTTTATAGAGCAGAGTCAGCATATTGTCCCCAACAATCTGGGTCCTCATTTTACCGATCTCGGAAGGATGGAAGACAGAATAAACTTTCATATCAAACTGAACAAACCAGGAAGAAGAAAGGCCCAGGAGGAGATTTTTTTCAATTTATTATAGTAGCTAAAAGTAGTTTATCTTAGTCCAACTGATTCCTGCATTATCTTAGAAAATTCTGCTGTTACCTCTTTTCAATAATACAATTTTTATGTCCCTAGCCATGAAGCCTGCATCCAGTTTTGGTCAACACACTATAAAAAGATGTTGAGACTCTAGAAAATGTACAGAGAAGAGCAACCAGGATGATTAGGGGACTGGAGACTAAAACATACAAAGAACGGTTACAGGAACTGGGCATGGCTAGTCTAGTAAAGAGAACGACCGGGGACACATGATAGCAGTCTTCCAGTATTTGAGGGGCTGCCACAGAGAGGAAGGGGTCAAGCTATTTTCCAAAGCACCTGTAGGCCAGACAAGGAATAATAGATGGAAACTGAACAAGGAGAGATTTAACCTGGAAATAAGGAGAAACTTTCTGACAGAACAATCAACCAATGGAACAGCTTGCCCTTGGAAGTTGTGGACCACCATCAGTTGAGACTTTCAAGAGGAGATTTGAATGCCATTTGTCAGAAATGATTTAGGGTCTCCTGCTTGGGTGGGGGTTTGGACTAGATGACCTACAAGGTCCATTCCAACTCTGATGATCTGTTATCCAATGTTTCATATGTTTTTTTCCCCTCCTTGATGCTAGGATTTCTATAGCTGTCCAATTACTCTATTTTTTCTGAAAATCATTTGTAGATTAGATCAAAAAGCTGCAGAACAAATCCAGTTCCATATTAATTTATGAATGAGATTTCTAATTTTCCTTCCCTCTGAGCTCAGCTACATTGTCATGTAGTTTATTTGTTATCATCTTAAAGAACCTCTTGTAATGACGTATCAAATTGTAAATTATAAATTCTAACAAAGATTAAGCAAAAATTATACTGTGTCTTAAAGGACTATTGTAGCCCGTTATCTTAAATAAATCAAGTGCTATTACTAAGTTCCAGTACATGTTTATAGAAGCACTTCTGAAAATAGCACCCTAAACTAAGAATGCTTTCTAAAGTAAAGACCAGGTGAATTTGTGACATTTCCAATAAGATTCATAGACTTAATTGGATATATCACGTACAGAAAAGAAACCAGAATAATTTAATATAGAATGTAAAATCAAGGAAACAGGAGCATGTTAGAAGAACTAAAGAAACACATTTTTGTCATTTCAGTTTATGTAATGAACATGTAAAAAGGAACAAAAGTTATCTTAAAGGTTTTGCTTGTATGTTTCTTGTTTTAAAGATCAATCAGTTGATAAAATTTAGAAGCAAGCATCTCATAAAATATAACTTAAAGAAAAATCAACCACCTTCAGGTTTTCCTAAATAATTTTAATCATGTGAATCTAAGAAAGGAGGAATATGTAATAAATCTGAATGAAAGTGTCTGATTTGGTGGTGTTTAAACATGTACAGAATGAATATATAAGTTTACTTGTGAAAAAAGGCAAATGTAGGGCAGAAAGTATAAGATGAGGTTATATAAATTCTTGTAGGAACTTATGAAAGTAGGATTCTATAGGCTGGAGATAATCAGGTGTTACATTACAGTGAAAAGTAATTTCTTAACTTGATATGAATGGATGGATGAGTGAGAAATAAGTTATTAGAGATCCAGAATGAACGAAACAGTCACTGTTTGATGAGAAAAATGTTTCTTTTAAATAGAAATGCCTATATATCCAAAAGGCAAAATTATCTATCTCTTGATCATTCCATGAACTGATTGTTTATGATGAAATTCTGAAAAAAAAATAGTGAAGGATATCTAGGTGAGACAAGAGCCAATTCTGTTTAGTTGTTAAGGCACTTGGCTAGGAACTAGGAAACAATAAGTTCAATCCTGCCTTAGTCACAAAGCCAATTGGATGACTTTGACTTTGTACCTCTTACTTTACTTAGCTCTAGAATATAAACTACTTCCAAAAACTTATCAGTATAAATCTAGGGATAGTTCTGGCAGTCATGAGAAGTCAATGATGAAAGTACCTCACTCTAATAAAAAGGAAACCAAGGATTTTGAATATGGGACATTTCTTTTTTCTAGAATCAAAGTTCATATCAGGAAAAATTAAATAAGTAAAGAAAAACTAGGATGACACTGAGATGATAATAAAAAATGGAAATCCTTGTTCTAAGTGGAAAATATTAGAAGAAAGATTAATCTCCAGACAGAATGAATTAGAAAAAAAAGAGGTGTGGAAGCTGATTGAACAATGAAAGGAGCAATGTTGCAGAGTTCCATGATAATTGAGGAGTTATGTTTAAAGAAAAGGGGTGGTTGGTAGAATGATAAAGTATCTATGAGAAAAATGCAGATAACAAAACAATTTCTGCAAAAACCGAGGAGATAAAATGTGATTACAAAGGAAAAAGGTACAAAGAACATAGTCAAAAAACAAGAAATGGGTAAGATCAAAACACAGAAAATATGCAAAATGATAGTAGTAAAAGATTGTTTTAGAAATGTATAAGGAAGATTAAGTAGGGTACTTTCTATCAGTATGAATATGATTAAAAATAAAAATGAAGAAATGATTTGAGACCCAACTAGACTAAGATAATGCTGGAAAGACTATTTTAGAAAGTTGTATGGAAATGACAGGGATATGAAAAAGTATGGTACTGTAAAAATGATACAAGTTCATGCCAATGAGAAAAACACATCAAAAGATTATGAGATGGTATAACTACAGAAATGTTAAAATCTGATTGTTCTTTGCTTATTTAGCAACCTTAGGAAGGATGTTATTTCATAGCAGTAAGCATGTTGGACACTATTCTGATGGAAAGGGCATGAGAAGCAACAATTTGGAAGGTCAGTATAGTTTTATGTTAGGACTTTCTTTTAAGAGAACAGATTAGATTTAGAGTCTCCCCCTCTTAATCTCTCTTATACAGCCTTAGAAAAATATATGAATGTGTTATGTCTCACCTTTCTTCTTTCCAAAAAAGATGAAAGAGAACAAACTCACACAAACACAGGCAGGCAAGCTGACTCGGACTTTACAGAGTTAATCCTTTACACTGATAATGTCCTTGGCATTCAAACACACTCTGCCTGCCAAGTCCGAAGAGATAACAAGAAAAACTACTCACTGAAGATTCCAAAGGAGACCACAAAAAACTGTCACAATGAAAACCTGGAAGAGAAGTAAACTTTGTCCCGTACAAAGTTTCCAGAGAAAACACACCCACTTTTATCCCCTGGTGTGTGTGTTTTAATGACTCAGCTCACTCTCTGACCCTCCCACGCCTCCTACATTGCAGCTCAAATTTCTTCCTATGACGCTGCCTAGGATCAAGCCAACATTCGTCCACTTGACTCCCTGTCAGGGGCTGCTCTGATATGCCTTCCTCCTCCTGATTAATCCCAGGATGTTCCTCTCAGTTGTCTGATGAAACCTGAGGTATTATCAGGGAGGAAGGCATTGCCAGAGAGGAAGGTCCTGGGGAGGAAGGCATTCCCAGTTCCTCCTCCTCATCTTCCGAGTCCTCTTCCTCTAACAGCACAGGCTGGGGAATCGGAGCCACAACATGAATGTAAGAAAGTTTATTGCACATTTGTTGATTTTAAAAATGAATGATAAAGTGAAGAGGCTTCAATTATAGAATGTTTTCATGAATTTAGACTTTAAGATTTATTGTTAAAACATGAAAGATGTTTGTGTATGAGAAAAATTGAATACAACAGAAAAAAATTGCACTGTAAGTTAAGAACATAGGCTGTAACCTTAATTATTTAATACATTTATTACATGTATATAAGAATGTGATAACTTGGGGACTTGACTGTGTGGATACTTTTATATGCATATGTTGCCATGGTATTAGCTGAAAACTCAAATGATTTGCTAGAAAATTGAATAGAAATTCTATGTTTGAACATAAAATATGGATTGAAAAAAAAAGTGCCAAAGCCCAAAATGACTGCTTTTGTTGATGTGAAAATAAAATTAATATTGCAAGCAATAAATACATTGAAAAACTGGAGAAAGTAAATGGATTTTATTTTACTATGGTAAAATATGTCCTAAAGGTGACTGAAAAATGTTAAAATGTGCAAATACGTGAAGAAAATATTGGGTAAGATACAGGTTTTTATAAGGAATTAACGTTTGCTGAAGAAAATGTCTATGCTTTGGTGCACATTTTTCACCCACTTATTATAGCATCCTAAGAAAAAGATTTGCTTAACCAGGGGTGGTGGGATTCAGCCAGTTAGCACCAGTTCGGAACAACCAGTTGTTAACTTTCTGAGCAGTTTGGTGAACTGGTTGTTGGAAGAAATCATTAGGGCAGAGAACTGGTTGTTAAATTATTTGAATTCCACCACTTAGTAATAGTACTTAAATGCTATGAACAGTTTTAGGAGAATTCAGAAGAAAAAATAAAAGAGTATGATAACCACATTGGTCCCTGTGGATAATCTTAAAGCAATTGGTGACTAAATCAATCTTAAATAGAAGATTCACATTCAGTCAAGTTCAGTTCAGAAGAAATTCAGATATATAATAAATAATATTTAACAGAGATGACAAAATGCTAAAACTGCTTTACCAAACTCCTGGTAGAAAACTAAGTGAAATACTTCACCAAATTTGCCTATATGTAATTTATTTATAATTTGTTGTAAAATTATTTACTAAGTGAATATGGATGTTCCACAATAAATAGGGTAAACTAACAAATGCCACAAGAAATTGGACACATCAGACAAAATATCAGATAACAGATAACAAATAACAGATAATCAGAGTTAGAAGGAATCTTGTAGGTCATCTAGTCCAATGGCCTGCCCAAGCAGGTGACCCTATACCATTTCTGAAAAATGGAAGTTCAAACTCTTCTTGAAAGTCTCAAGTGATGGCATTTCCACAACTTCTGAGGGCAGGCTGTTCCATTGGTTGATTGTTCTCACTGTCAGAAAGTTTCTCCTTAATTCCAGATTAAATCTCTCCTTGTTCAGTTTCTATCCATGGTTCCTTGTCTGGCCTACAGTACAATGGTTTAGAAAATAGCTTGACCCCTTTCCCTCTGTGACAGCTCCTCAAATATTGGAAGACTGCTATCATGTCTCCCCTGGTCCTTCACTTCACTAGACTAGCCATGCCAAGTTCCTGTAACCATTTTTCATACATTGTAGTCTCTAGTCCCGAATCATCCTGGTTGTTCTTCTCTGTACTTTTTCTAGAGTCTCAACATCTTTTTATAGTGTGGTGACCAAAACTGGATGCAGTACTTTAGGTGTGGTGTTACTAAGGCTTAATAGAGTGGTATTAGTACCTCACTTGATCTTGATTGTATCCCTCTGTTAATACAATTTAGGATTGCATTAGCTTTTTTGGCTGCTGTTGCACACTGCTGGCTCATATTTAGCTGGTTGTCCACTAAGACTTCAATATCCCTCTCACAGTTACTGCTATTAACCCTGGTTTCACCCAGTCTATAAGTGTATTTTTGGTGTTTCTTGCCTAAGTGTAGAACTTTTCTTTTACTTTTCTCTACATTGAATTTCATTTTGTTAGATACAGCCCAGTGTTCTAGTCTGTCAAGATCCATCTGGATCTTGAGCCTATTTTCTTGGGTGTTAGTTATTCCTGCCAGCTTAGTATCATCTGCAAATTTGGTAACTTCCCCTTCTATTCCCTCATCTAAGTCATTAATGACGATATTGAAGAGTACTATTCCCTCATCTAAGTCATTAATGACTATATTGAAGAGTACTGGGCCTAAGATGGAACCATGTGGCATCCACTGCTTACTTCCCTCCATGTAGACTTAGACCCATTAAGGACTACTCATTGATTACACTTTGTCAGTCAATTGTGAGTCCATCTAGTGGTGGTGCTATCTATTCCACCTTTTCCTAGCTTACTAAGAAGTAGGTTGTAGTCTACTTTGTTGAATGCCTTGCTGAAATCTAAATATATTATGTCCACAGTATTTTGCTGGTCTATTAATTTAGTCACTTGTTGAAGAATGAAAAAAGATTGGTTTGACATGATCTGTTCTTAACAAACCCATGCTGACTGCTAGTTATTATTTTACTTGTTTCTAAATGTTGGCAGATCTGGTTTTTTTATTATCTTTTCCAATATCTTCCCGAGTATTGATGTTAGGCTGATTAGTTTCCTGGGTCTGTTTTTTCTCTCCCTTTTTTGAAGATGGGAACCACATCAGATCTTTTTCAGTCATCTGGTAGTTCCCCGGTGCTCCAGGATTTTTGAAAGATATGGTGCAGTGGTTCTAAGATGACCTCTGCCAGCTCCTTTAAAATATATTTAAAAGTAAAGCCTGTTGTACATGTTCTAAAGGAGAGAAAGAGAACAACAGCCTCAATGCACCTCAGATCTGGTGAACTGAAAAGATCCACTATGAAATTTGCCTCAGGTACACTTCCAAATAAATATCTAATATTCCAAAGAAGCCAATTCCTAATAAAATATGATTTGTTAGAACATCTGAAATAACTTCCATTAGAATTATCAAGCTATTGAGCAGGAAAAATAACAGTGTTAGATATCTATTGCAGAGAATAAAAACCTGAATGGATAATTTTGTAAAAAGAATATCCAAGGAAAGGGGTGGTTAAGAAATATAAAAATTTTAAAAAATAGAATTAAAAAAAAGAATAAAATAATATTCTTTTTCATTGATTATATGCCAGAATTGATAAGAGAATCAATTCTTACCAACTACATGGATTGATTTCTTCCATTATGATCTGTTTCCAACCTGGTTTTTAGGCTTTCACCTGGTGCACAATCACCAGTAACTGAGTACATGCACTTTGCTGCTGACTGTACTTTTCTTCTCTTTCTTCCCATCTTTCTCAGCATTATATCTTTTCCCAGAAAGTTAGGTCTTTGCATAATTTATCTTAAGTAGGATAATTTGAGCCTGGTCATTTGTGCCTTGAATGAGAACTCTGGTTGATTTGTTTAATTATCCATTTATTTGTTTTCTTGGTTGTTCATGTCATTCTCAGGAGTCTTCTCCACCATAAACTTCAAAACATCAATACACATCTTGCTTCTTCAAAGTTCAACTTCTATATCCATAGTTTGTCAGAAGGAATGCTTTGGCTTGCAAGAGTCTGACTTTTTGGTTTCTCCATGGAAAGATTCAAATATGGGTGGAAGGAGGGTCAGAGACAAGGGAAAGGAGAGAGGGAGAAAAGGGGAAGGGGAGGAGAGGAGGGGAAGGGGAGGAGAGGAGAGAGGGTTTAGACAGCCAGAATTGTTATTAGCTTAATGTCATTCAGGAATTTTATACTGTAAAGATGCTGAGAGCTGAATTTTTCTCTGTTAATTTACATGCATTTCCATTTGTAGATGTTAGACATGATTAAGAAAAACAAATATCAACTTTTGCATAGTTAAGGACTCATCTACTCAGCTGAATTTTAGTCAACAGGAGGATAAATCAAATAAAGGATTATAAAATGCCATTTATGTGTACGTAAGAAGTTATCAACATCTAGAATTTGCATAAGAACCTATCCAGAAGCTGCATTAATAAGATGTTTGCAGGAAAAAAAACTTAAAAATGAACTGTATTGCTTCCAATTTTCAAAGAACATAGATATCTAAGAACAAAACAAAACAAAACAATGTCTAACAGTTTTCTAATGCAGCACTTTAGGAAGACATTTCATTTTTTAATGTCTCATCACAGTGCAAGTTTATGCATATATATATTCAGAAGTAAGTTTCAGTGAGTTTATGGGCTTATTTTATGGTAACTATGATTGCAATTTTGCCATCCTTTAAAAGCTTAGTGATAAATAACTGGGCATAGAACTGTAACCTTAAACATATATAAACTTCAAAGTAATTCAGTTAAATTTTCTTCTGCACTTCCCAAGATTACAATCTTCAGGAAAGTTTCATTGCACAATAAAAGACAAATTTCATACTTCAGGATTTTTTGATTGTTCAATTTGGGAAAAATGCAATTGTGAATATTTATGGGGATTCCTGAGACAAGAAATCTAACCTGAGCAAAGATTGGTGAAGCAGGTTTATAACTGTAACAGAAAAGAGCATCCAACTACTAACAATCTATAATGAGAACAATCAGAGATCAAGTGTGCCATGAATCCATGCCTAATAATAAGACAAAGAAAAGGCAAAAACAAAACAAAACCCAACCCCATATAGAAAGCCAAAGAGAAAATATTAAATTATCTACCTGCACTAGTGCTCCTAGTGGTCAATAGGTTATGATGGGCTGAAAATTCAGTGCCTTTGAAGTAATATTTTCAACATTGTTTTTCATTGGATCATGTTTCCTCCCATAATTTCCATAATTATCAAGATTCCAACTAATCAACTCCAAACCAATAAATTCTGAGACAAGCATTTCCTCAAAGTTCTATTTTATTAGAGTTGTCATATTGGTACATATGGGAAAACCCAAATTGGAGAGTTCCGGGTTTTCCCTTCCCAAAAGAAAATCAAAGATCTATCCCCTGCATCCATCAGGCCATCACATGGCCCAATCAAATCTTTGTCCTAACTGGAGACATCCCTCCAGTCACTCCCCTTCAGGTTCAGGGAAAAATGTCCTTGACTCTCTGAGAAATAATGTTGTTGTGTCTAATCTTCTACCTTACTATGGAATCCCCCCTCCCAAGTTCCCAGGCACTGAATGTAGCAGCCTCAAAGTTTCCAAATAAAAAAATGGCTTCTAAGGCTGACATTCTAGGGTTTTAATGTATCCTCAGAACAAGGGCTTAGTAAATGCATTACCAGCAACTTTTGGATTGTCAGTATTTCCATTCAATGAATCCTTCTTTGGCATTTCTTATAATATACAGTATACTAATAATCTGTGTGCTTTGTCCTGCACACCATCATCTTTATTTCAGAAAGTTGAATATATTCTTGAATATAAAACTGTTGACTGTGGTCCATCTATTTGTCCCATAACATTTTAAGCAGACTCACAATCTCTTGACACACATACTACAGATCCTCTGTCTCAGTTTATTGACTACCTACTGACAAAGAATTGACAGACAGATAGACAAAAAGCAGAAACAGAATAAATCATTAATTCTACACCTACATCTGACTGTTCCTTATGGTTAGTTATGATTAATTGTTTGTTGGTTGCTGAAGAGACAATACCATTGAAAACATATTTTCTATATACAACTCATAAAACTTAATGTTTGAAGATTTGGAAGAACATTGAAATATTCTTGTTTCAAGGTACTGGGTAATTTTAATCAACACTTGCTGTACTTTCATATCAATCCCTTTCATATTATCACATCACAAATATATACCACTATATTCACATTTCCTACTTGAGGTAGTTTTCTGAATCACTGGGAATTGTTTCCAAATTTAAAAAAGATGTTGCTAAAAACAAACCCAGCAAAATGTTTCCTAGGAATTCCGAAATTACAACGCCATCACACAAACCATTATCCAAGCCGTTACTACAAAGGAGGCTAATGGAAAAGAGATCAAAACACAAATGACCCAGGAGATTACAACACAGGAACCAGGATACCACAACAAAAGAACTCACAAGCCCATCACACACCCCATTACCCAAGCCGTTAAATCACGAGAGGCTAATGGAAAAAAGATCACTACAAAACAAATGACCCAGGAGATTACAGCACAAGATCCAGGATATCTCCACAACAAAACTCACAAGGCCATCACACAGCCCATTATACCAACATCAACTCCATCAACCAATCAAAAGGGAGCAGCACAGCCAACCAGCCCAGCACACCAGCCCTCCCCCACCAGTATTTATAGAGAGATGGCAGCTCCGATCACACACTGCTTGCACTGGTACAAAGCCGAAAGCACCAGCCTGAGGATGGCGAGTGGGACCTTGCCGAAACATCGCCAAGATACTCTTAAACTTACACGGGAAAAGACCCGAACATACCTAGACCTACATACCTGAAGGTTGGGATAGAAGACTTCCAAGGTCCAACTCTGTTATTCTGTTTTGTTCACATATTGCAGAATACATAAGAATCGAAAGCAGAATTAGGGAAACTCTCATGTTTTGAGCTCCCAGAAAAAGCTGTGCTAGAAATAAAATAATGGACGGGGGGGAAATCAGCATGCATGAGCCAACATCTGTTTAAAAAGAGAGAAAAAAACTTCTTATACTGTTAAATATCTTTATTAGCATAACCATAGTATCTAGATAAGAGCCAGTTTGGTGTAATGGTTTCTACCTGATGCTAGACCATGAGTCCTTGTCCTGCTGAACAAAAGAAAGAAAAAACCAGGTGCTGCTTTAAACAACTGTTATAGTTTGCTTTTAAGTCAAGGTAGAGAGTAGATAAACCTTTGTTCAATATTCCAGCATATTTGGGCAAGTCCCACAGATTTCACATGAAAAGAGAACAAGGATATTTGAATTCTTCTTTAACAGCATCTTTACTTTCACAGCTTGTTCTAGAACAAAGGTGTCAAACTTGATTTCATTGAGGCCTGCATCAGGGTTGTATTTGACCTTGAGGAGTTGGGGGGGGGGGCAAGGTGGGTGTGAGCGCTCTGCCAGAGAAAATGTGTTTGTGAGCTCTGTTTTTGGCTGTGATGAGCTCCAGTTTTACAGGCAGAAACACTGCAGGTGGTCCTTTGCTGATTCCAGGGCAGCCCCTTGAGCCAGATCCAAGCACCCCATTGGGTGGATCTATCCCCAGGCCTTGAGTTCTACAGCCCTATTCAATACTAAAAAAATAATAATAATCTAAAAACTAGGTTTTTTTAGATATAACCTAGCAACCAGGCGGAATCAAGACTTTCTCTTTTCACTGGACTTTTCTAATTTTGGAAATGGTTTTATATTTTCTATTTGTCTGTGTGACAAAAAGTGTGCAGTTCATTATTTGCAAGCCTATCAACTTGAGGGAACTACTATGTTTACCTTTTATCTCTTTGAAAATATTTAATTTGTTTGTATATTTTTGAATCAATAAAAATCCTTTGAATTCTTAATTTTTCAGATTCTTCCTAATAATACACAGATGGAAAATAATGGTCTTCTGATAATATTAGACTGCAATTTCAATTATAAATTATTATTTAGTAATTGGTAATGCTGACCAGGACTGTTGCAAGGTGTACTTAATGAGAAAGATAACTAGTTCTCTTTTGTTCTAGAAGGATAAGTATTCAATTATGGATGTTGAATGTTAGCATCTATTTTACCTGATTTTATACTGTACTGTCCTGCAAGATTAAAAATATCAACATATAATGTTCATTGCAATAGGTAGAAAGCCATTAATGAGATACTCTAGGTCAACAACTACAAGTGGGAAATAATGGGCATTATTGAGACATGAAAAATTATTCTAAAAGCCAGAAAGGAATTGTCTTGTTAAAAGTTGGATATTGTAATTTATTTGCAACTCAAAAACTAGCTGCAAATATTTAAATCAACAAATAAATATAGAAAATAATATAACTGTTGTATGGATATCCTGTCAGGTGCAAAAGATCAGGTCCATATATGAAGATCAAATTTAATGAATTAATTTTTAAAGAAACTTCTCAACTAAGAGCACCTGGTTAGAGTTAGATAAGAGTCAACAGCAGTCAATGTGGATAGACTTTCTTTGTACTATGAAGTGATTCTAGGCTGAACACTCTTTTCATCACTTCCTCTGGATCTGCCAGTCATTCTCCTATGTCCTGACAGAAAAAGAAACATATGTTTGTCAATGTATTTTGCTAAATAGTGGAATTTTCTTCATCCTTATTTTTTTAGGATGGTATATACATGCAAGAGCATTTCTTCTGAGTCAGAATTTCTCAACTTGGCAACTTTAAGATGTGTACAATTATCTCTCAGAATTTCACACGCATCTTAAAGTTTCCAAGGCTGGGAAAATATGTTCCAAAAATAGTATAGATTTCATCTGTTTTTCAATATATAATAAACCAAGAGATGGACCTTCAAGAATGTAATTTCTATCGGTAGTAAATAGTTATTAAAAATAATAATATGTCATCATCATCATCAGAGATATGCAATGATCTCTTGTTATCTTCCTTAACATATAAAAAATATCAACTTCTGATTTCCTATTGATTGTTTCTGCAAAGACCACATTATAATGTATACTGGAATCTAGAGTTCCAGTAAAGAAACTAGAAGTGCCTGAAGAAGTGGGGATCTCATTGTGTTAGATATGGATGGACAGACAGTGAATTGTAGTTGGCAAATTTCCTCTGAGAAAAGGAGAGATTGTGAGATCATCAGCTGCTCCTTGGAAGTAGACTGTAGAAACAGATTTTGTAGTCAATTCATGAACTGAGTTGCTGAGCGTCAAAGAATTTTAATCAAACTCACAGCCTTAATTTTTCTTATATAGACATAAGGCTTACACAAGACTCATTTCTTAACTATCTTCAGATGAAATTAATGTACAGATAAAGAGAGATTTTTCTGAAAAACAGAATAAGAAAATTCTACTTGGTAAATTATTATTTTTTCTGAATTGCAATGGAATAATAAAAAGGGTTTTTTAAAAACTTAAAAACTTTTTTAGGCAAAAAGTTTAACAATGAGACAATTTAAGAAAGTTTAAAATGAATAAATGGGACAGTTATTTTAAAAGATTATTTTTCAGTAAAAGAGCTTTTGAACAAATTGGAATTCAATTTGAAAAACAGATAAGTCCTCTGTGAAGATGTATAAAGGAAGAAACATCTTTCTAGGGAAAATAGATGAGTATTTAAACTTTATCAAGTATTACAGAGGAACTGAGGTAGATTAGAAACAGATATATAAGTGACGTTTCTAAAGTTATAAACTTTATGAAATCTATCTCACAAAAGATGTCATGGAGTTTAAAGAGGTCAGTAAACATGAATACCTAAAAAACAACATTTGACTTTAACAAGAAACTTTGCAACATTTGACTCTAACAAGAAGCTGACCTTATTCACAAATAATGATTATAAGTTGTTTGCAATGATCATACCTGATAAACTAAAAATAACCAACCTGTGGGCCACAGTTCATTAGTGAACCATGAGGGGTTTGCAACTAGGTTCCGGAAATGGCCGGCAAGCACACATTCACATGTCCATACTCACTTGAGTGAGCAGCAGACAATTTTTGTATACAATAATTACAGTGAGATTATAAATTGGACACTAAATGAATGTACATCCGAACCCATTCATGCAACCCTGTACAATGCCGTTTCCACACTGGGACTGGATCAATTAATATATAACAACACTAAACAATTGCCTTGATCTCATCTTTTGCAACAGCTCAAACTCAATTTTTGACCTACAAATACAGGAACCATTTTCAAACAGTGACCATAGCATGATTGACTTTTGTCTAAATTTACACCATCTCAAAAAGGATCATAATAATGGATCCCCAAAATACAATTTTAAAAAAGCCAATTATGAACTCATAGCCACCTACTTATCATCTTTTTGATTGGCACATTCTGTTCTCTGGCTGTAATACTACAGAAGAACATTATAACGCTTTCTTGCTTGAACTCGAAAGAGTCATTAAACTATATGTTCTATTAGTAACCCCCCAAAACAAAAAACAAATTTACCCAAACAATTTACCCAAAATAATAGGAAAACTTCAATCTAAAAAAAATCCATATGGTGTAAAAAAAAAACTAAATACGTAGCAAACTTTAAAAACCGATACAACACCTTATGCCGACAGATAAAGGCAGAATTCACCAATTACCACTGCAAGCAAGAGGAAAACCTTCTATGCACAAAATCCACCCGCACCTTCTATAACTTTGTAAACATCAAACTTAAAGACTCAAAAACCATCCCACCCTTAAAAGGACCAAATGGGAAAGACTACAGCGATGAAGCCATTAAGGCAAATCTTTTCAACACATTTTTCAATTCAGTCTTTGTAAACAGTAATGGCTCATGCCCCACATTTCCTGATCGTATTACAACTAACTGCAATTATATTGACTTTAATGAAGCTAATGTAGAAAATGCACTGTCACCTAAAGCCATCCTTATTTATTGGCCCTGATGGCTTATGTGCATACTTCTTAAAAAAGCTCTCCACTGCCATAGTAGAACCCCTAAGCATAATATATCAGATATCATTCAGAACCAATTCATTACCAGTTCATTAGCACCCCTATCTTAAAAAAGGTGATCCCTGCCTAGTTGAAAACTACAGACAAATCTCATTGTGTTGTGTCATGTGCAAAGTTTTGGAATCAATTATTAATCAATGCATTACCTTCCACCTAGAATCAAACAACCTATTCTTCAACAAACAATTTGGTTTCAGAAAAAAATGCCCTGCAATTTGCAACTTCTACACTGCAAAAACATATGGACTACATTACTTGACAAAGGCAAAGCAATAGATGTAATTTACATAGACTTATGCAAAGCCTTTGACTCAGTGGCACATGAAAAACTACTATTAAAATTAAAACCTTACGGCATTTCTGGATCCCTTCATAAGTGGATTACTGCCTTCCTGTAAAACAGGCAACAAATAGTAAAAATAGGAAATGCCCTATCAAATCCTGTACCAGTTAACAGCGGTGTTCCCCTAGGAAATGTTCTAGGACCCACATTCTTTACACTCTATATAAATGACCTTTGTGATCACCTTATTAGCAACTGCATCCTCTTCACTGAAGATGTAAAACTATTCAACACCACCAACAATACTACCATCCTTCAAAGCAACCTTGATTATATGTCTGAATGGTCAAACAGTTGGCAACTCCAAATCTTGACCAACAAATGCTCTCTCCTACACATTGGTAAAAAAAATCAATGCACCAAATACAAGCTAGGCGAATATGACCTCATTGATGACCCCCACTCTGTCAAGGACCTTGGACTTCTCATATCTAATGACCTAAGTGCTAGAGCTCACTGCAGCAACATTGCAAAAAAGGCTTTAAGAGTTATACATCTGATCTTATGAAGCTTCTCCTCTGTAATATTGATTTGCAAACTAGGGCATACCTAACCTTTGTTAGACCAAGACTTAAATACAGCTCTGCTGTCTGGAATCCACATCATATATCAGACATTAATAAAATTGAGCGAGTCCACAAGTATTTTACAAGAAGAGTACTACAGTCCTCTGTTCGCAACAGAATACCCTACACCACCAGATTTGAGATTCTAGGTTTAGACAACCTTGAACTACGCCGGCTAAGATTGGACTTAAGCGTAGTACATAATAAAATCATATGTTACAATGTCTCACCAGTTAATGAATATTTCAGCTTTAACCACAACAACACAAGAGCACACAACAGATACAAACTAAATGTAAACTACTCCAAACTTGATTGCACGAAGTACGATTTCAGCAACAGAGTGGTCAGTGTCTGGAACTCACTACCTGTTGTCACATGCTCAAACTCCCACTCCTTTACCCTCAAACTAATCTCGAACAATCTCATCCCATTCCTAAGAGGTCTGTAAGGGGTGTGCATAAGTGCACAATCATGCCTACCATCCCTGTCCTATTGTCCCCAATTATTAGTTCCTATTTCATGTATTTAAACTTATGTTTATTCTTATTTCTATTATATTGTAAGCGTTTGACAAAATAAATAAATAAAAAATAAAATAAATTATTGTATGCCCCCAAATGAAAATTATGCACAATGGAAGAATGGTTGTTAAAGATGAAATTTGCTAAGATGATTAAATTGATTTTTTGGGTCAGAAAAAACAATGTCTGCATTGATTACTGATCAGAAACCTCTTACAAACTTTTTAATGAAACCGAAAAAAATAAGCTTATGATTCATGGTTTTGATAATTAGATAGAATAGGTTATAAAAGAAGAAGGTTAATGTGTAAATGTAGAATAAGTGATAAATTTATAATTGTACTTTTAACTGCTATAAAGAAATTACAAGATATCTCTTTGTATCTTTTCAATTTTCTTTGTACATCTTTTTTCTTTCTGATAGTTTTAGTTTTCTCATTGATTTTCTTTTTTTGCTTATTTATATTATTTTATATTCATTTGTATTTAAAAAAATATTTAATACAATATTCATATACGTAGTATATATCTACATCTGCATTTACATCTACATATAGATATACACACATAAAGATGAATTTGGAATTGCATCTCCTTTTGCCACCCAAATGACAGAACTCAAGATGACTATTGGCAGTTTACCACCACTCTTTCTTCAAGTCATTGACAGACGATAATGGTTGAATAAAGGTTGCTACATCAGTCATCTCCTTCATGCCTTTTTCTGTTTTGTAGGTCAGTGAGTTTTTAACCAGCAGGCATCTTCCTTCTGTGCAACTAAGTGTCAATCTGGATTTCATTCATATTTCTCTCTATGGGGAAAATTGATTTTTTTTAATAAAGCTTTCCTCTGTCTTTCCAAGAAATAGAGATAAAAGAAAAACTCATCTCTCTAAACAATATTGGCTGGATTCACATGACAAATTAGACTTGGCTAAAATTGGATTCAGTGGCTCATGATTCAGCACATTATTGGATGAGTCCACACCCAATGATGCTAATAAAGAAAGATAAAAAAGCTATAATATTGTAGGTCTTACCTTTCAAGATAGATAATAGGACAAAAAAGTTCGTTGTACATATGGGTGCAAAGACAACCACTACACAATTCATCTATTTCATTAGCTACATCAATTTTACTTATATGGCAGAAATGTAACATATATACTAAATGGTCATTAAGAACTGGAATTATAATTTTAAAAATGCTGAATTGTCATTTCCTCATTTGAAGTTGGCTTGCATACAGGAGATGATAATAGAGACCCTTCATGTGTTAACATTTTTGTCATGTAGTATGAACGAGGCATGACACTATTAATACAAAACATGTCATTTGCTTGGACATGTATGTTTTCTGTGAGCCTAGCATCTGACTCATAGCAGCATGTGATCACCAATATATCTAATTCTGCTATATCTCAGTTATAACAATTTGTAACAGAATGAATGAGCTATACTAGACGACATTTTTTAAGAAAGCTGCCTTCCTGCTAAAGAGAGAACAGTAAACCAGATAAGAATTTATTATTCAATATTAGATAAAGTAAAATACATAATTCACTAGAACTACATCTTACATATTTTGAATATGTGATACAAAGCCAAGAATTTCAGGGGAAAAATCTGTTGGGAAAAATTAAGGAAAACAGAAAAAAAGGATGGTGAAAGGTAAGTTGGTTTTATACAATACTGCAACATGAGTTTACAAGAACTTACTATACATTGGCCAACACTGACAGATAATCCTGGAAATCTGTTGCCCACAAGATCACAAAGAGTTGAAAGCAATTGAATAAAACACCCCTTATTAGCACGCTGTGTGAATTTAGTTATTGTGAACAACATCAATTAGTCCATGCTAAAAAGGGAAAAATTAAATTATGACTGGTCCATTTAATTTTTTATTTTTATTATTTATCCAGTTTTTTCCCTATAAAATAACCAATGAAGTCCAGACTGAAATATGTTTTAAGATTGTATATTTTACAAAAATAAAAAATGTAAAAATATTGGATGACTAATTTTTGCACCAGTTTTTGTTTTGCTTTATTTTCAAAGAATTAAGTAGCATCACTAATTCATGTCATCCAATGACAGCTGTCATTTCTGCTTGAAAACTTTCACACAAAGATGCTTGTATTTGTAAAAGTTATACTTTCTAAACTGCACTTAGCTGAATATAGCATTTATTGATTATAATTACAAAAAGCATGACACATCTAAGATTTCTTTTTATATTTTTTAAAATGAGGAATATCTGACAAAAAGGAATAATTCATAGCTTTCAAAAGCTTTCATGGCTTTTCCATGAATCAGTTTTAACTCTTGATCATTTTATCAATATACATAAACAAAAAGATATAGTCTTTACACAATATAGAAGCAGGAGGAGGGGTTCAGGAATATATGGAGAATTAGCAAGGACTGTATATGGATTGTTTCTATGTACTATGTACTACGTACGCCAGCCTTGGATATGTGAATAAGAACAGTTTATATCAGAATATGAAAAGAGCAAGTGACCAAGGCTTCTGAATCTTCAGATGATATACAACATATTATCCATGTATCACATATTTCCCTATGCTATAAAAACATATTTCCCATTATTTTTACTGGATCCTTATTATTCAACCTAATGAATAGCAACAACTTTTTTAAAAAAAATAGTAGCATTTTTATTGCCTCTTCGTAAACATAGAATGCTTTCTGTATTAGCATTTAAAATATTTCTTTGATTTAAATGGCATTATTTCATTAGGTTAAGACACCATTCCATGTTCTAACTATAATGGAAACTGTAACATCAGTGGCCTCATAGTCAACTCTCCCACTAAATTATGTATATATAAAATATCCCGCAAGCTTATTCTGTCCTTCAGTAGTCTTTTGGAATCTGCTCATGTCACTGTATAATTTACTAGCCTCATAAATACACTGAGAAAGGAAATAGAGGTTGTAGAAATGTTAATTGCATTACAAAAAATGTAATCATTCCTGCTTTACTATATTACAAGTTTTGCTTCTTGAGATATGTATATATGTTTCCAAAACTGTTTTATTTTGATTTTTAAAAACCATTTGTCTTTGGAATTATGAACAGGTAAAATGTTAGCCTCTCTTACAAAAATTATTGAAGGATCCAAGTAAATTCTTCATCAACATACTATTGCCAAACTAATGGCCAGAGCGTTCATTCTTATAATCTCGATTTAATTTTATAAGCCACATAGTTCCCATTTTTTTCTATTGTAAACCAGATGCATATAAACTTTGGGGCTTCATGTGGTTCCAAAGCTTTGTTTTTGTCCTTCAGAAACCCTAAAGCATTGTTGTAAAATTCCACTTTGAATGGAAGTGATATTATTATTCCTTCAGACACCCTAAAGCATTGTTGTAAAATTCCACTTTGAATGGAAGTGACACTATACTGATGATGTTATCCTGCCTGTAAACAGGTCGATTTACAGTACTTGATATAGTGATAAATGCTTGATAAATTTACGGTACTTGATATATTGAAAAAAATGCTATGTTTTATACTTCTACTATAGAAGTAGTTTGCTCATTCATTCATTTATTCAATATGGACACCCTTAGTAAATTTATGATTCTTGGTGACAAAGAACAGTTAAACAGTTAAAAACACCATAAAACATGAAATATATATATAAAAAATAAACTCAACAGATACCTAATCAGCAAAAGATTAAAATAAAACCACCTATGACAAATCAACATAATCATTGCATGGAATCTATTACACATTTGTATCATCCCATTCAGTGATAAAACCACGTCTTTAAGGTTTTGTGAAACTCTAGTAGGATTTGGACCTTATCTTTATAATATTACATTCACAAACATATTTAAACATACATACATACAAACATACCCATAATGTAATTTTGTTTGAAATAACAGTACCATAGCATTAGGGTTCCTAATAATATGTTTATTATTAAATTTGTGTGGCCACCCTTACCACAAAAAAGTAATTCAATCAATTGCAATAATTTTACAAAAGATGTAGACATTTGGCCAATGTTTCTTTGAAATATCTCCACCGAAGCATACTACTGCAAAGGCTTTTTTCACCTTCAAGAAAGCCACCAGTCCAATTTTCATGAGTGTATAACAAGAATATCAATGAACAATCCACTATTATCACACACTTATTAATCTTTTGTAAAATCAGTTTGTTCAGATGGATAAATGAAGATAGTATAACCTGTAATATATGAGCCATAGCTACTATCAATATTTTGCTGTCAACATATAATGCAGAAATAAGGCAATTACTCGCAAGGTTATATATGTCTAACTATAGAAAAACATGTCATTTATTATAAACTTTCAACAATATTGAGACAAAAACATCAATGTATGCCCTGATATAACAGATTTTCCTTTTTTATTATTTACTGAGCAGAGAAATATTCAAAAACATATGTGTGCAATTATGGGTAATCTTTGTAAGGACTGTATTACAATACAATGAATTAAATTAGACGCCCAACCAATCAGGGTGAAGAAAAAACCATTCTGGCACAGCAATAGGCTGCCCCAAATTTAAATCTGAAACCACTATAAAAGCCGGACTCACAGATGAACACTATACAGAAGCCTGATGATGGCAGATGAAATTCTGCTACAACTTTAAAAGCACGAGTACAATGATGTGGGAAAATACCCGAACAAAGCTGAATGCCATATATATATATACATACATACATACATACATACATACATATACATACATACATACATACATACATATACATATACATATACATACACACACACACACACACACACACACACACACATATATATATATATATATATATATATATATTAGAATAGTATCTCTACTCTAGATACAACTTTACAGCTATCCTGCTTTGTTCCTCGCCCATCAGCTAAGAAGTACAATTAATGTTTACTTTGTTAATTCACAAAATGCAATGTACAAATCTGTCCATAGTAGTGAAATAGACATTTTGTCTACATAAATCTGGAATTAAAGACAACAAAAAATAAAATGTATGAAACTACATTGAGTTCATTTATTTTTGTCTGTTTCATCATGCAATTATCAAGAAGATTTTAGCACATTTTACAAGATCTCACAATGGTTTTGCCACTTCATTGTTTATAGTCAAGAGAGTTGCATGTGACAGATGATACACAGTTTGCTTGCATGCATAATAATGAGAACATGGTCTCCTGCATCTCTTGGCTCCTTTGATTTTGTCTAATATGTTTATGTATTCTGCATCAGTAAAACATACTATTACCTATTCCTTCTTTTCTTTTAGTTCTTATCAAGATAATACAATAATTAAACAATTCCATTTATTACTGACACAGCGGGAGGAAATCCATCATTTATTTCTTATAGTATGCCAACTAATTTTCTGATAATATTATTGCAATTCTGGAAAGCACTGCAGTACAGTTTTTGCCCTTCACTGTAGCCCAGAGGCATTCCACATTTTTTCAGTTGTTTTCATTTTATGATATTAGGAAAAAAACATTAAAATATTTGTTTTCCACCCTGTCACCATGAAGAGACAATGTCCATTTTAATCTTTATGCCCAATTATATACCAATGCTTCCCCCACTCTTGTCCTGTAATGGTACATGGTAACGACCTTGGAGACCTATGAAACAGCTAAACAACTAAACATAACCTGCAGACGGATAATGGGCAGGGCAAGACGGTCAGAAAAGACTATCTATAGTTTCTCAAGCTGAAAATGAGATGGGACAAAGAAAGATACTTTCAGACTTGCAAGATTCTGTAATGTAATTTTGACAAATAAAGAAGAATTAGTTTACCTGCTTTTGTTTTCTGTCTAGCAAGACTGACATATTATTCTTAATGTATTTTTGCCCTATATTTTTGCACATGAAATTGGACAATTGTGATTGTTCACATAACTGATAACCTCCCTGAAAAATTCTGTCTCTCCTGTTTAATTCCAATCTATATAGAGATTGCACCTGTATGCACTGTGTCTAACTTGTGTGTGTGTGTTTGCGTGTGTTGTTTTACTTTTAGTATCTTACTTATTGGATTTTTATTATAACAGTTTCCAATTAATTTTGAAGTAATGGTCATTCAATCAAATTACTTAAGTTTTATAAAATTGCTTCTAAATGATCTGAAATGAAAAAAATTAAAGCTATTTATTTCTGAATTGAACAAAAATAATCAGTTTGAATGAGGATGGCTTCCAGCTTAGAGACTTAACAGTGTCCAAGTATCTTCATTAAATGTTTCAGCAAACTAGCTCAATCTAAAGGTGAAGCTGATGTTTCCTTATATTTAAACCCTACCCCTTGAGAAAACTCTGTCTTCGCAACCATTAAATCTAAATACAGTATTCTGACATTTTCTTTCAAGTGGCAGATAAATGGAAGAGAGTTTTGGCCTCTGGATAAAAAATATTTTTTCTTACTTGTAGTTCAGGTGTGCTAAGGTATTTCTTTTCCTGTATGAATGGAAAGTAGTGATTGATTAGCATAAGAGAAATGTGTATTACCTAGGAATTTATGACAGGTAAATCTGTTCCTTTTCAGTTGTTCTAATAAAACATATTCTGACTATCCATCTAGGTTTTGAAATACTTGGATATTTATCCCTTTGCATATTCTTTCCTTCTGGTGTGCTCATATTCATAAGTTTTGTATTTTCTTCATTGGTTATGGTGTTTGAAATTTTCAGCATTTGACAGCAGTTGAATGTACCTCACAGTTTTAATGTCTGCCATGCAGACAACTTTAGTGGCAGATTTTAAATATTGTATTGTATCTATTGCGGTTTTCATGTCAGGCTCCTGTCCAGTTCCTCAAACTGTTTCCTATCATTACTGAAAATGTAATAGAATGTTAAATGGCTCCTTCTTTAGACAGTTATTTAGAAAATTTTGTGGATCTAAGACAATATTTGGGTTTGAACAGTGATTCAAGAGCTGCTCCCCAAAGACAGGAGAACCACTTTAATTAATTATAATCAACATAATTATCCTTTCAGGAGATTAATATGGCAGGTGGGCTTTAGTAGCTTTAATAACTGAATGATTGGTAGCAGGAGTTCCTGGTGGGTCAGGCATTCTATAAAGTTTGAAGGGTAAAAGAAGAGGGGAAAGATTATGAGTAATTCAGATTATAGGAGGTAACCACTGGAAAATGTCATTCAGTTGAGAGAAGTGTGCAATTAGACAAGCAATGGGATAAATGCTGGGAGCAGTGCCAGTGTTAGCTATGGGTTGTACCCATTCCACTTTATCCACTCAGTTCTTGAGCTGATATAACCAGCAACAGGAAGGGACTATCAAAGCCAGCAATGTGTGTCCAATCACCGCTGGTCTTACAGATAACAGTGGTTAATATTTCAGAAGTTCAGCAAAGCCTGGTCTAGAAACAGTTACCTTCTGTTTACAACTGCCTGATGAAGCAGCAGTAGTAACAATCCATTTGAAGGGAATGCAACTATGATATTGAGCAAATTTTTTAAAAAAAATCACAAAAGAGGACTTTAAAAAGTCTGAAGCACAGGATAACCATAGAGTCATAGAGTTAAGAAAATAACTATAAGTGTAATACACGTAGTCCTCAAATTACGACCATAACTGAGCCCAAAATTTATGTTGCTAAGTGAAACATTTGTTAAATGAGTTTGTCCATTTTACGATCTTTCTTGCCACAGTTGTTAAGTGAATCAGTCACAGCATCTGAATTTTGATCATGTAACCATGAAGATCCTGGGAGGATGATGAGGATCATTTTTTTCAGGGCTGTTGTAACTTTGAACGGTAACTAAATGAACTGTTGTAAATCGAGGACTACTTGTAAAACAGATTTTAGCCAATAGACTTATAAGAACAAGAATAACTTTATTGACATTTTATTTTCTAATAAAATATTCCTTTACTAGTTGATAGAATAGAACAGAACAGAATAGAATTCTTTATTGGCCAAGTGTGATTGGACACACAAGGAATTTGTTTTTGTGCATATGCTCTCAAGATACATACGTGAAGAATCATAGGTATAACATTTCGAAGTGGTCATAGGGTACTATAAATCATACTAGGAAACATATATATAGGAAACATATAACACATATAAATCATACTAGGAAACATCATAATAAATCAGACCCATTCTTTAGTTAAAAACTAAAGAATTTATATAATTCTCCATCAAAACTTGTGGCACACAGACACAATGGTAGAAGACACAGAGGAATTGTTATGATTATACCAGAACATAGAGTATATTAAGTCAAGGAATGTGCCTGGATAACTGATTATTTTTGGAAGAAATTTTACAACAATAAACTCCTGAAAAAACTAAAATTGGAAAAATAGAGTTCAAAATAGGAAAATGAGTGAGACAATTACCTACATTGTTCCCATAGTCATATAACATTTCAACCAAATATCGTATATTAAAGAATTAGAAGATTGGAAAAAATGACTGGTAGAATCAAAAATATGGTCAAAATACTAGTGGGAAGTTGGGATAGGCAGTTAGCATTAATTTTTTGACTATAAACAATTGTTTTAAAGAAAATTCATTATGAAAATGAAATTGAAATTTTAAAAGTTTAGTTAATATTCACTATAAGATGTGAAGAAGCTTGTTTAGTGAACTTACAATTGGCTTTAAAGAAATAAGGGTAGAAGAGTTTTTAATGTCTTAGATTCCAGAAGGGCTAAAAATGAACTACATGGTAAAAAAAATAAAAAAGTTAATCCTACTGATGAATAATGATAAACATGGCCAAAATCATGAAGTAATAAGAATTTGTTTTCAAAATATTTTTTTATTTTTTGCATATCTCTTCAAGTGAGCAATGTGATTCCAGGTTACAACATACATACATAGTCATAGTTACATTTCCAGCTTTCTTATCTAGTTTCATATCAAAACGTTATCTATTCCATTTTCCTTTTAATAAATTTTCTCTTCATATTTTTTCATCCATTATTCCAGTTACAAAAACATTTTCTCATTTTTATTGTTGTGGTTCACCGACAGCTGGTGCGGACGGCAGAGATATCAGACAGTGAGGGCGAAAGGGAACCAGTCAGGGATCTGGAGAGGACTTGGATGAGGGATGGGGCCAGCATCCTCTGGGAATGGGGTGCTGCCTTCGGAGTCTGGCAGCAGTGAAGCAGAGGACCCAAGGGAGCCTGTTCACAGTGTGTGTGTGTGTGTGTGTGTGTGCAGAGCTGCTAGAAGGTGAGAGCAGCCAAAGCAGAGGGGGTGACTTAGGAGTAAGGCTGGGAGGTGATTGCCCCTCCCATGAGGTATAAAAGTCAGACCTCAATGATGAAAGCTTTGCAGGAAGCCAAGCAGTTCAATATATTCTGAGTCCTTCTTGAAGCTCTGCATATTCTGGTCGGTTTTTTCTGGTACTGTTATAATTAATTTGGATACATCTGTTTTTGGCAGCATTCCACAGCACTGAGAGGCGTGTGCTTATCTCTTTAAGTTAGTTTTGGCTGTGAATGAAAATAATTCCCAGCATTGCATTAAAATAGGTTCTACTTTTAAAACAAGTTTGTGTTTAATTACGTTTCACAAAGCCTGGGGCCGAACATTTATTTTCATTTTGATCTCCATCTTACCACCTATTTTATTTTACATATTTTCTTCTTTTATTTTCTCAAAGCTGATGTATAGCAAACAAAATAAAAGAAAGCTAATATCAATTAATTATTACCTTCCAATTAACAACAATAATTCCCTATTTACTATTTTATATGCATATGTTTCTTTTTTTCCCCATTCAGGATCTATATGGTATTCCCCCCCACCCACCCCATCTACAATGTATACATATAACCATTTTATTTTCCTCTTTGTTTCCATTTAACCAAATTTTACATATGGAATTATATTTAGTTTCCATTCATCACCTTTTTAATCATGATATAATAATCTTTACAATATAATCATTTAAAATTTACCATATTCTTTTTTTTCTAATATCATGTGTATAATAAATTGCATTTTCTATTTCATATTTAATATAGTATAGATAAAAGAAAAAAATATTTAATAACAATAAAATCATTTTACTCATCATGTTTATTTCTCTTACTCTATAATCATTTTTCTCATCATGTAATTATATTATATTCTTGCAGTGAATTCTTATTCCCCTTTAATTCTAATTAAACTTATTTCTTTATTTTTAAAAGTAATTCCCAATAAACTTTAAATTTCAAACCTCCCTAATCTATATTTTAAAATACCAAAATACATTTCCATGTGGAATCCCCCCTCTATTTTATCTTTAACCACGATCTCTTAGTCTCTCGGCCCTGTAATTTCTTCTAATTCTGGCCTGTTTTCCCTTTTCTAAACTTTTCTGGTCCTTTCTCTTAGCTCCTCTTTTTTCCCCTGTTATTATTCTTGTTTTCATTTCCCATTCACTTATTTTTCCCCTCCCTCTCCTGATTTCTCTTTTGCAGGGTTGTTTTTTTTTTTGGTATTTTTTCTTCTTTTGTTTAGTCTTGGAAATATTTTCCCTTTTGTTTGTCACATCTGTCATTAAAGTCTTAGTTTTAATTCCTTTCATGTCTTTTTGCAATGTCCATTGTTCTTTTTGCTCTTTTGAGCTGGTTTCTTCTTTCTTTAACTCCTCCTTCTTAGGCTTTCGTTGTTCTTCTATGAGCTGCATCACCATTTCTAACTTTTCTGCCAATATATTCCATAGTTCCATGCTTTCTTTTATTACTCCCCTCACACTTTGCACAATTCATTCATTTTGCTTATTCAATTAAATTATTCTGCATCTTATTTAAAAAAACAGGTCTTTTACTTTAAACTTTGCCAGGAATGTCCATTTATCTTAGTTTCCGTTATTAATCCTTCAGTTTCCTTATCAGAGTCCTGATCCCCCAAGGAATCCCAAGATAATATCTTCATTTGTCCCTTTGCTGTAATCTTTTTTGTGTTTCAGGGATTATTGTTATATTATAGTCTTTTATTTCATTTTCAATTCACACCTTTACCAGACCAAAAAAATGTAGTTTTCCATAGAATCAAAGGAAAAAGAATCCTTTATTAGATGGTGCTGTTACATCAGTTTGCACTTTCCATCTTTTAAATTTCTTCTTTTTAAAAAACTTGTATTACCTCAGCTAATTTTCAGCAATTAGCTGTTATATCTTTTAAGTATGATCAATACCAGCATTCTAACCAATGCCTAATTAATGCCAATTTCTGTATAGTAATCCAAATTCAGTTTCTTATTCTGTTATTATAAAAAAATAATTCTGAGTAGTATCATTTCTGTTTAAGCCCTTTTATAATACAATTTCATTTACCTTACAATGTTCCTATTTCTTTCCAATTGCTGCTTCCACAATCTTTAAACGAGGGCTCTTTCCTTCTATTTCCCAGGGTTGCCTTGAAAAGTCCATAGTATTTTGCCTGGTCACACTGCTCACCAGTTCACCACTCCAGCACCTACTTAGTCCCCAGATAGCTTCCCATCTTCAGGGCAGCCATTAAAGACTGCCCCTACAGCCTGTCTTCAGGCTGGGAATGTTCATAGCCAGGGAGGGGAGATGCAGTTCCTCTTGACCCAGCAGGCATTCTCCCCCTTCTTCACCACCCTTCCAGAGTAGATCTGGCCCTGATTGGGATCCTCCAATAGGTAGCTTCATGGTCGAAGCAGTGCACATCACGAACTCCAATCTGTCTTCGATGGAAGTGCCACCGGATGTCCTAGTAATAAGAATATGGCAACAACAACACAAATATACATGGTAAGACAAGTATTTGTCTCAAAGCAGTGTGTTATGAGGTACAATTCAGAATCTAATTCTGACCTTGATGTTCCAGTTGAGCTGATGCTTCAGGATTGTCAGCCTAAGGAATCAGTAAGGCAGGATTAAATTGGAACTGGTCAGCCATAGCATGATCAGAATAAGCATGGACATAAACCACAGGTAACACCTATTTAGAGCAGACAAATGATGAGGCACAAACTCCAGGCACAAGGGATAGATGCTTACAGAGGTGAGCAGAGCAATGCTCCTCAATGAGGCTCCTTGCAAGGCAAAAGACAAGCAGACAGCCTGTTATATTGCTGCTTTGCTTGCATCTTTCTTTAAATCAACCATTTGGATTTTGTAAGTTTTTTCCCCCTTTCTTTGTTTTATGATTCTTTAACTAGATGTCTACATAGTTTGGCTTTCTGTGACTCTCAGAATGTATTTGGACTATGCTATTGCTTCTTGGATTGCAGTTGGCATTTTTCAGGCAACCACTCTCTGTCCGTTGTTATTCAGAATTAACAGAATAACAGAGTTAGAAGGTATTTGGAGGTCTTCTAGTTCAATGCCCATCTATTGCTTCTTTTCCTGCCTTCAGATGCTTTGGTGAATAGGTTGAACCCATCTCCATTTTTGCAGCCCTTAGATATTGGAACACTGTTATCATGTCATTGCATTCTTCTTTTCATTAGACTAAAGCAGACTGTCAAACTCGTGGCCAGATGCATTGTGTGTTGGCCATGCCCATACCTGGTTTAGTGAAGGGGGAAAAAGTAGTGATACATCACATGACGATGCCATGACAATGTGAGCTTGACAGTCCTGAATTAGACATACCCAATTCCTTTAACTGTTCTTCATATGTTTTAGCCACCAATCATCGTTGTTGTTCTTTTCTGTATTTTCTAGATTCTTAACCTCTTTTTATGCCATGATGACCAAAACTGGATACAATAGTCAAGTGTGGTCTTATCAAGGCATTATTAAGTGATACTAATGTTTCACAAGTCCTTGATTCTATGCCTCTGTTAATGCAGCTCCACCAACACCATTAATTGGACCAGAACTAGACTGACAACTAGTTCAATTCGTGGAGCGGAAGTTTAATGAATGGGGAACATACATAACTGCTTTTGTCAAGCTTCTTAATCTCAAAGATGGATGTCATCCTATTCAACTTTCCATTAGAAGCATGTAATATTCAATAAATATGTAAACTGAATATGTAATAATGGTGTGTTTAGGGCTTGGTTTGATAAATTAATGAAAAGGAATTAATAGTATGTCTCTCTTCTGCCTATAAATTTAATCATTTATACATAATAATCCTATACTATTTCTACCAGTGATAAAATTATTTTTCAATTACCATCTATTATTGGAAGTTATTAAAATTATTATCATTATTTATGTTGACTATTTAAAATTCAAGAAGGAATACCATCTTCTGGAATTTTGCTTTAGTAATGAGATCAAGTTCCAGTCTGAAAAACAACAAAAAGCAAGCTTATCCTCACCTTGTCCTTCAATGGTTTCTGTAAATAGGAAGTTTTGAAAAGTGTGAACAACATTATTGATTTATCTATTTCAGCAAAGGATAGCTTTTTGTTGACTTAATTCTGATTTTTTACTGAGTTAAGGATCCAATTAAAAATGTTCAAAGCAATTGTTTTACTGGTCATTGTCTAGAACAGAACAATTTTTTCATACAATCTTTATACTTTTTAGGAATTTACATAAGTTGTAGCAATATAGAAACTTTATATATGTATGTATGTATGTATTATGTTTTTTCAATTACTAATGGGATTGAATATACTGTTGTAGCAGCTAACTGGATGACTTTATTGAAGTTTGCTTCATTTGCTTGTTAAAAGTTGAAGGGGCATTATTACTTCGATAAACAATTTCAAAGGAGGTACTTTGCATGAATCTTTGCCAAAGCAAAGTACCCCCTCAACACTTGTCATAATACTTCTGTACACACAATCCACACAGAACTGTGCATTATGAAGAATCCTATCAGATGATAGCAGATGATAGATGGGGTTTTTCACATTTTACAATGAGTCTGGATAGGTTGAGATGGACATTGTAATTACAGTCCTCTAAGCCAATCTGATATAAGGAAGGGAATATCAGCCTTGCAGCCAAATCGAAATCACAGACAGATCAACTAACTTTTCTTTTTGTAAAACTTCATTGACAAACTCTTAAAAGTTTGAAGGTACAATCTTCTGCCCATCTCCTTTACAGTTTGAGAAATTAGGAATGGTTTCTTCTGAACCTCTTGCTCCACCCATTATCCAGTTGCATGGTATTCTGCCCATGTGTTATTATTCCCTTATCAGCACTTTTTGGTCCAGTCTTCTAAGGTCAGAGGAAAGGAAAAGAGAGAAGACGAGAGGATAAAAATGCAGTGAGTGCTTATTTAGGTAAATTTGGATAAGTTTTATATCAATACATATTAATATAATTGCTAAAATTCTACTTTAGGAAGAACTCAATGCCTGGCACCTATAAAAAGAAAACCAAAGGAAAATCTAATATCTATTTTGCAATCTTGACTTTTATTGTTACTTTAGTGATTTTTACTTGTGATTTTTACTTTAGTGACTGTTACTTGTGACGCCTCACCTTTTGGGGTGGGGGCCACCCTGAGCCATGTCGTACCAAACGGTACCGAAGCACCAATTGCATTTTTTTCGAGAACCTTATCAAAGACAGAAAGAAACTATAGTCACCTAGACAAGGAAGCCCTTGCAATTGTATCTGCAATCAAAAGTTTCCACGAATATGTATATGGGAGATCATTTTCCATCATCACAGATCATAAACCATTACTTGGCATCCTGGCAGGCGATAAACCTACTCCACATATTCTATCCCCCAGAATGATGTGGTGGTCGGAGTTCCTAGCTGCCTACGACTAGCAACTAAGGCATCGCCCTGGAAAATCTATTCCTCACGCGGACACCTTGAGCCGCTCTTCATTACCCGAACTGCAAGATGACCCAGCTCCCATGCTACCAATACTACAAATCGAGACAATTCCCTCACCTCCACTAACTGCGCAGGACATCGCCTTTGAAACCAAAAAAGACTCATGTTTGGCACGAGTTCTCGGTTGGGTGGAGAGGGGATGGCCAGAAAACAAGCCCAAGGAAACCTTTAAACCCTTCAAGAACAGACAGACAGAACTTTTCTCACAAAAGGGGTGCATATTATGGGGAGACCAAGTGGTCATACCAGTTAAACTACAAAAAAAAGTCCTACAAATACTACACGATAGACACCCAGGCATCGTGCGAGGAGCTACGCCTGGTGGCCAGGTATGGACAAACAAATTGAAACCTGGGTCGCCTCCTGTAACAGATGCCAAGAAAACTGCTCAGCCCCACCAAAAGCTCCACCAGCAGAATGGGAAACACCCAGAGGTCCCTGGTCACATATTCATATTGACTTTGTGCGACCTACTAAATGACACACTTTCCTAATAACAGTAGACGCATATTCTAATTGGCTTGAGGTTAATAAAATGAAAACAACCACTACAGATGCAGTCATCAAGAAATTAAACAGACTCTTTGCAACACACGGCCTACCCGATGTCCTGGTCTCCGACAATGGGCCCCAATTTACTGCCTTAGCCTTCGAACAATACCTAGCAGAACGAGGCATCCGACACGTACTCACATCGATGGCTCATCCAGTGGTGAATGGTAGGGCTGAATGAATGGTTCAGTTCACAAAGAAAACTCTACAAAAAATGGAACAAGGAAAAATCCATGATAAAGTCACTAGGATGCTCCTTCTCCAGCACATCACACCTAACAGCACGACCAACAAGAGCCCAGCTGAACTCCTGATGGCCAGGAAACTCAGATCACCTCTAGACTGGTTACACCCTGCTTACACCCTGGAAAAACCCCTGGGCTCCAGCAGCAAGCACCGTGCCTTTAAGGTAGGAGACCTTGTATTTGCAAAAAACTTTTCAGGGGATCCCCTGTAGATTCCTGCTCAAATAACTCAAGTCACGGGCCCCCACTCCTACCGCCTACTGACCACTGATGGCAGAGCATGGAAATGCCCAACCTCAACACCAGGGGGGGAGGGGAAGCTGTGAGTCCTATAATAGAACCTACACCTGTCCCATCAGAACTAACCCCGAGATCACCACATCATAGCTTACAATACTTACCAACCGTAGTTGAACCTGGGCAAACGAACACTTCACCTAGAAGCAGCAACCAAGCAGGTTCAGCGAGCCCAGGGAGTCATAGCAGTAGCAACGAAGCTGATGACTCAATCACCCCGAGGTCAGCAGAGGAGAGTCACAACTATGGCACCGGTTCACAGTTCCAGTTAGATCCAGCAAGCAGTCCGTCTGAACCCGAAATTGAACACGGACAATTGGAATTATGCAAGTCTGGTAGACAGGTATGAAGACCCGCCTACCTGCGAGACTACATAACCCCGCCCCTTAAACAGAACCGAGAGGGGAGGGGTGTTCTGGACTAGCAGGCTCGAAAGCCTGCAACTCTGATTGGCTCGCTAATAGCGGATCATGATTGGTCACCCAGACTGATTTGATTGGCTAGTAAACGGGCTGCTGCGATTGGCCCAACCAAGCGCGGTAAACTCAAATCGCCGTCATTGGCTGCCTAGCCACAGCCAGCCTGATATAAGGGGCTTCTGCGGCTGGGATAGTTTGCTCAGATCTGAAGTCACTAATAAAGAGCTGTTGTTGCTATCTGAGTCTTGTCTCCGTTCTTGGACCTATCCTCCCAGATCTAACAGATGTGCTTCTTTCAAATGTTATATTCCAAATATTTGAACATTTCAATGAAACAAATAATATACAGTGACACTGTGGCATAATCAGTGGTGGTATTCAGCCAGTTTGCAGCGGATTGGGTGAACCAGTAGGAAGGATTTGGTGTGGGTTGCCGAACTGGTAGTAACTTCTGGCTGGCCACACTCCAAATCTGGCTGCCCAGTCACCACTTGCTCTGCTCACTCGATGCTCACTTGTGTGGTTTGCCCGATGCTTGCTCACTCTGCCCAGTCACTCCTCCCTTTCTATGATGCATGCTGGGTCCTTGTGGCTTGCCATTCTAGCCTTCCCATGTGGTGCCTGCACCTCAACTGAGCAGCCCTGATCTGCCTACTGTTCACAGGTAAGCCTGCAAGTTGCACTAGCCCCCCACCATTCCCGGATTTGGCAGGGGTCCCCATTATTCCCAGGCTCAGCTGGCTGGCTTCCCCACCGGCGTGGCCCCATCCCAGATGGTGGCACTGGCTGGGGCCTAGCTAGCTGCCCCCTCCCACACTGTCCCTGTCTGGCTTGCTTAGCCACCAGCACCGCTGCTCCATCCCATGCAGCATTCGTGACCTAGTAAGCTTCCCTCCACTGCCTCTGGCCTCCAGTATGCCTGGCTTGCTGGTGGCAGAGAGGAAGGCAAGCCAGGGCTGACCCATCACCTCTTGGGTCTTCATTCCCTGCCTGGATTCTCCACAGTTTCTGGACCTTGCCTGCTAGGGGTGGGTGCGGGGTGGGGGATGCTAGGGAGCATGACGCTACCTCGCCCATATCGCCCCTTTGTCTACGGCCCCTTCCCTCTCCTTCCTGCTGACCTGCATACTTTGGGCAACTGCAGGCAGCCACTGAGAATGCTGTGAGAGAGCCTAATGCTGACAGCGGGGAAGGAAGATCCACACCAGGTTTGCTGCGATCAGCCAAAGGGCTGCCTGGGGGGCATGGCGAGGCTCGGCTGCGTTTTGGGCTTAGCTTCAGCTTCTGTGGGACCTTCCAAGTGGGAGGCCTGAGAGAAAATGCCTCGCCCGAGGTTCATCTGCTCTCCCATCTGCCAGTTGGGCTGGCCTGGAAGCAACATGTCCCCTTTTTGCAGGCTGATGCGGGATCCAAGGTGGGGTGGAGGTCGAGCAGGTGGCAGCCCAGAGCAGGGCCCAAAAGGCAGTCAAGCTTCACTAGAGCAAATCTTCCTTCCCCGCCATCAGCCATACTTTCCAGCCTATGGAATTTGTACTGATGTCACAGTGGGAGCCTGCACTCTGCCAAAATGCTCAGTCCAGTGAGGGGGGGATGGCTGCCCTGGGTGATGCAGGTGGCATAGCCTCATGCTTCCTAGTGGCCCCCCCACCTCCCAGCAGGTGAGCCTCAGCAGAGAATCCAGGCAGGGGATGTGATGCAGGCTGGCAGGGAGGGAACCGAGTGGCAACAACTGTGCCCTGGCTGGTTTACCTTTCCCTCTTCCACCATTTTAAAGGGGGAGGGGCGTGTTTCATGGGAGAGTATGATTGCTCAGCTTTAAGAAGAACTGCAGGTTAATGGGACTGGGTGCTAGCAGGCATGGGGGAAAACCAAGAGAAAGGGTGAGCATGGCAACCTTTTCCCACCTTTCTGGGTATCCTCAATACTCCTCATTGCCCAAAGAGGCTGTAACTTAATACCCAAACAGAGATAATGCTAGAAATTGACAACTAAAGCTGCTTGAACAGTGGGCCAATAAGGGTCATGTGGGAGAAGTTTGTGTGAAAAGACGGTTGAGAAACCAAGGAAATGGTTAGTGGGAGTGAAGTGGTGGGGCGGGGAGCGGGGCCGAGTGCGCAGAGCAGGTGAGGGGCTTTGTGTGGGGGTGTGGACTTGATTTCGCTTTCTGGCCTCATTTCTTGCATCTTTCTTGCCGCTCTTTTTTTTTATTGGTTTTTAAAATGAACATAGACAAACAAAACATAAAAACATCAAGCCATCTTCCATATATACACATACAGTGTGCCGGTTGGTTTACAAATTCTTTTGTGCTTCCATTTCGTAGTCTTCAATTACAATTATATTGTATATATTTTCATATTTTCAATCAAGTATTAAATACATTAATATCATTGTTCATCAATCATTTGACTATACTTTTATTCATTCATGTTTTAGGAAATAATCATATTTTGTTTTATGACAGTTCATATTACCATCTCAAATCCATCCTACAATCATTTTGTAGATATAATAAGAAAAGAATACATCTTTATATATTTATTATTTTCTAAGAATCTACATATTTCATTACCATGTTTTATTGTTTAACCATTGATAGAATAGATCCCAAATTTTATAAAATTGTTTATCATCTTGTTCTCTGATTTCAAATGTCAATCTACTCATTTCAGCACATTCCAATATTTTCTTAATGATTTCCTCCTGTGATGGTATTTTCTCATTTTTCCAGTTTTTAGCTGTTAATACATTTACATTCAGGTATTTCAATTCTTTACTATATATTTCAGGTAAAATTCCCAATAAAAATATCTCTGGTTTCAAATCTATATGCTTTTTTGTCATTTTTTTCCAACCATGTGTGGATTTTAGTCTAATATTTTTTAGCATCCGCACAAGTTCACCACATATGGTAATATGAGCCAGGTGTCTGATGGCATTTCCAACCTTTTTCAGATTTGTTCTTGAACATTCTTGCTATTCTTGTTGGAGGAAAATGCCACCTGTAAAACATCTTATACAAATTTTCTTTATATGCTGTTGACATTGTCATTTTATAATTTTGAGACCACAACTTTTGCCATTTCTCTAAATCGATCCCATATCCAAAATTCTTCCCCCAAGCAATCATAGTTTCTTTAACTTGTTCTTCTTCTAGTTTAATTTCTAATAAATATCTATACAATTTTTTAATCACCTTTTCATCAGTACCTGTCAAAATCTTATCTAAATCAGTCAGTTTATCATAGAAACGTTCTGTTTTAGAGTCTTCATCATACCTTGAATGTATTTGCACATATGAAAACTAATTCATCTTTATACCTTGTTCCTCTAATTTTTGTATAGATTTAAGTTCACCCTTTTCATTCAATATTTCACCATATCTAACTGTTTGTTCCTTTTTATATATTATAGGATGAGAAAATGCTTCAATAGTCGATAGCCAGACTGGAATTTTCAAATAACATTGTCTTTTAGTCTTTTCCCAGTTTAACCACAGAGACTCCTGTATATAATGTCTTCTAAAATACCCCTGTGTTTTAGTTCCTTTATACCATAGAAAAGCATGCAACCCCCAAAACAGATCATGTCCTTCTAATGTCAACAATCTAGTATTTCTTAATGTTATCCATTCCTTAACCCACATCAAATTTGTTGCTTGGTAATACAACTCCCAATTAGGCAAACCAAATCCTCCTCTTATTCTAGCATCTTGCAAAAATTTTAACTTTATTTTCGCTTTCTTACCTTGCCATATATATTTCAACACAATTTTATTTAAATCTTCAAAGTAATCTTTTCCAAGCCTAATTGGAATTGTTTGGAACAAGTATAAAATTCTGGGTAATATATTCATCTTGATTGTTGATATTCTCCCTATTAATGACAGTTGTAAATTCTCCCATTTCGCCAAATCTAGTGCTATCTGCTGTTTAATTGATATAATTATTCTCTTTTAGTGTACTGCATCTTGCTGTCAAATATATCCGCAAGTACTTGATCTTATTCGTGACCTGAATTTTCAATAGATCTGCCAGTTCTTCCTTTTGTCTTAATAGCATATTCTTTGTCAAAATCTTTGTCTTATCTTTATTTATTTTCAAACCAGCCACCTTTCCATATGCTCTATCTTTTTTATCAATTTTAAAGATGTTTCTAGTGGGTCTTCTAAAATGAAAACCAGATCATCTGCGAATGCTTGCAACTTAAATTCTTCCTTTTTAATTTTCATCCCTTTTATATCCTTTTCTTCTGTAATATTTCTGTTTAGCACTTCCAAGGTTAACACAAACAACATAGGTGATAGTGGGCACCCTTGTCTTGTTCCTTTTCTTATATCAATAGAGTCTGTCAGTTCTCCCTCTATCATTACCTTTGCTGTTTGCTTATGATATAGAGCTTCTATTGCTTGAATAATTTTTTTAGGAAAGTCCATCTGTTCCAGATGTAATAACATGAATCGCCAATTCACATTATCAAATGCCTTCTGTGCATCTAGAAATATCAAAGCCATTTGTTTTTCAGGGTGTGCCTCGTAGTATTCCAGAATATCCAAGGTTACTCTCATATTATCTTTAATTTGTCTCTGGCAGAAATCCATTTTGATCAAGATGGATAAAATTATTTAAGTATTTTTTAAGTCTTTCTGCCAATATTGAAGCAAAAATGTTATAATCTGCGTTTAGTAAGGAAATAGGTCTATAGTTCTTGATTTGTAATGGATCAGCCTCCTCTTTTGGGACAAGTGTAATATAAGCTTCTGACCATGATTTAGGTATCTTCTTCTTTAACATAACTTCATTCATAACTTCTAGCAATGGAAGGTTCAATGATTCTTGTAGTGTTTTATAAAATTCTGCCGGAAGTCCATCTGGTGCCTTTCCATTATTTTGCTTCTTGAGTGCTTCAGTTAACTCCATCATCGCTATATTGCTTTCTAACATTGTTTCAATCTCTTTAGCTATCTGGCGTAAATTAGGGCAGAGCTGGCATCGCGATGATACGGCATGAGACCTTGGAGGTCTGAGATCACTGCTGATATCTTTGCTCCTGGAGGGTCCAATTGGATCTAAACCATCCCGAAGAAATGTTGAATGTAAAGAGCGCATCCTGTCAATCCCAGGGATACCGCAAAGTCCCTGATAGATCCAGGAGAAGCTCTTTTTGCCAGCGGCAAAGAGGCAGCCATGAAAGCTGCTGAAGTTGGGACAGCTTTGAAACGAAAGAGAACAGAAAGAGAAAGTGTGCTGGTTTGGTGAGAACTTTTTCTTTATTTTAAGATTTGAAAGGACACCCTAAGGAAAAGAAAGAATCTGTAAAAGTTTTGACAGAAGTGATTAAGTGGCGATTTTAAACAGGAATGTCGAAGTAATATGTATATTTTTTTTCTCATTGCTGGATTTTCTACACATGATTTTATATTTTGAAACTGGACTGGTTTTTTTTTCTTCTTTCACCTATTCTTTCTCTCCTTTTTGACTTTATAATATTCTAGGCTAGAGACTCCCTTTTAGTCATCTTTTTAAATATCTTTTTCCCTTTTTAATTAATTTTTATTATATTTTGTTTGGAAAAGGAGGGGGAAAGTGAAAGCAAAGAAACTTTGTAACACTGCCAACTAGAGGCTTGGACCAGACAAAGTTGAGAAAGAACTGAGACTTCTTTTCAAGGACATTGCTATTTGATAAGATAGGGGGAAGAGCATGGGAGAGTATTATTGCAGGTGCTCTTCTGGGTTTCTATAAACAGCTGGAGTCTGGTGCTGAAGCTTATAGAAAAAAAAAAGGTGATAGACTAGAGAAAAGAGTTATACATTTTAACAAAAGCCTTGGATAACCAAACAAGGTGCAGTGTGCTCTTTTTATTTTTTTTAAGCTGCGCTATTTCTTACTTTAACAAACCCCCTCCTTACTAGTTTACTTTTCGTAATAGCTATTTGGATTTTTGGCCTTCCGGAACTTGTTTTATTGTTTCTTTTCGTTTTTTGAAGTCAAATTTTTTACATTTGCATTTTATTTTAAAAGAAAACCTTTAGTATTAATCATTTCCTTCCTTTTCTTTTTAAGGGGGTAGTCTCTTTTTTTTTTCTCTCCCTCCCTTGTATTTTTTTTTACCCTCCATATTGGTTTTTTTTATTTTTTTATTTTTTTGTGGCTTTCTTTTTTTTATGCATCCTTTTATACCTGAGACCTCTTAATTGGATTAAGGTGTTGAAGAACCTGAAGAACTTTCCTTTTCTCTTTTTTAGTTTTTTAGTTTTTTACTTTTCCGTCTTTTTCAGGATTTAACAGTTTTTTCTTTTTGTGTGTGTGTTTATGGTCTTTTCTTCCAGTTTTGAGTTTTTACTGCTATCTAGCCAATCGAATGGATTAAGGTATACAAGAACCTGAAGAAATATTATTATTATTATTATTATTATTATTATTATTACTATTTGATTTCTTTTTTCCTACTATTTTTATTTGGAATTGCAATTGGTTATTTCACAAGTGGATTAAGGTCTAGAAGAACCTGAAGATTTTGAATTGTCTGAAATGAGTAGGAAATTAATAGCCTCTGGTTCCTCAACTTCTACTTCTTCCTCTTCACCATCTGGATGACAACGTTCAATACAGACAATGTTACAGCAAGAAAAAGAACAGGAAAAAGTGACTCTGCAGATGATTATGCAAGGAATTCAAAATATTCAAATAAGAACAGAGAATATTGAAAAGAGAACAGGGAAAACTGATGAAAAGGTGGAGAACATTCAACAAATGATGATGAAGTATGATGAGAGATTCCAAAAAATTGAAGAAGACAAACAAAGAGAAAAGAAGATTGGAGATATTGATAGCTGCTTAAATGTGGTTGAACAAGATAAAAGTGGGATGCTGAAGATGGGAGATGGACAGATCACAATTTTATCTCAGATTCCAAAACAGAGGAAGAAAAGGGACAGAACCTAGCTGAGATAATGATAGAAATTTTGGCTGAAGCTTTGGAAATTACTAAAGAGAAGATGATGGATGGAATAGATGAGGTTTATCGAGTCTTCACAAGATATGCAATGAGAAATAGCCTACCAAGAGAAGTTCACATCAGATTTACAAAGAAAGCCATTAACACACAAATATTGCAAGTGGCAAGAGAGAAAACATTGAAATATAAAGACAGGGAGATTGTGGTTCTGAAACAAGTACCCAGAAGAGTGAGAGAGATGAGAATACCGATTTCTGACCAAAATGCTACTTAAAAAGGGGGTGAATTATGGATGGCTGATTCCAGAAGGTTTAATATTCACATGGCAAGAACAGAGACATAGAATTGACTCAATTGAGAAAGCTGAATCATTTTACACAGAATTTTTTGGAGGGAAAGAGGAAAAGGCAGAAAAAGAAATCTCACTAATTGAATTCCAAGAGGACTGCCAAATGGCTACTGAAAAAGAAGAAGGTGCAGTAGGTGGAAAGGTGGAAGCCAAAGAACAACGTGAACTAAGATCTACAAGAGCTGCTAAACCTAACTATAAAATATAACCATGGAAGAGAAAAAATTGATAACAATTAATATAAATGGACTTAACTCAGCTGTTAAAAGAAGGAAAACTTTCCATAAATTAGAGAAATTAAAATTTGATATAATCTGCCTAAAAGAAGTACATATCAAAAAGCAATATGAACAATTGTTGATACAGCCAAAATTAGGGAAAATATTTACTTCTTTGACACAATGCAAGAAAAGAGGAGTGGTTTTATACATTAAAGATATTATCCCAGCGAAATTTATCTATACTGATGACGATGGAAGAATACTAATGGTGGAAATAATGGACAATAATATGAAAACACTCCTGATTACAATCTATGCCCCAAATGACAATCAAGAAGAATTTTATAAAAAATTACATATGAAAATAATTGAACTGGACTGTGCTAATATAGTTATGATGGGAGATTTTAATGAAATCATAGATAATAAACTGGACTATACAGCACAGAAAACAATAAAGCAAAACAGAAAGACTCTCCCTAAATCTTTTTTTAAAATGGTAGATGAAATAAACTTAAAAGGTACATGGTGAGAAATAAATGCTAAAACTAAACAATACACTTTCTATTCAAATAGACACTTATCATGGTCCAGAATAGATATGATATGGAAGTCAACAAAATTGATAGCTAATATTCAAGAAATAAATATTGGAATAAGTACTTCGGCAGATCACAATCCAATGACAATTAAATGGAAAGGACAAAGAAGAAGATCTAGATGGACGCTAAATAATACTATATTAAAGGAAAAAGACTTCACACAGTGGATCGAGAAAGAACTGGCTTTCTTCTTTAGAGAAAACAAAAAAAAGAAGATACATCAATCCAGAACGTATGGGATACAATGAAGGTATATGCTAGAGGCTTGATAATCAACTACACAAGGAAAAGAAATACCATGAAAAGACTAGCCTCTAAGGCATTAGAGGATGAGTATAAAGGACTTGAAAAAGAGCTACAGAAAATGCCACAGAAAAAGGACATTAAGTTAAAAATGGATATAATTAAACATAAAATGGGTCTAATAGAAAAAGAAGAATTAGCACAGAAAATCAGAGGTGCTAAACAGAACTACTTTGAAGATGCAAATAAACCAGGTAGATGGTTAGCATATAAATTGAGAAAGAAGAAAGAATCAAGGAAAATATTGCAATTAATAGATGACCAAGGCCAAGTTTGCTATGGTACTAAAGAGAAGAAGGAAATCATATGAGACTATTATGGGAAACTATACACACACGAGAATATTGATGAGGAAAGAGTTAAACAGTATTTAGAGAGTGCTAATTTCCTCGCTGCTCTCTTTTCTTGTCAGGCCATATTAACCTCCTCCTTTTTTTGTGGTGCCTAATGGTGAATAGGTAGAAGTTGAACAAATGAAGCTCCCCTGCCTCCCAACAATTGCCAAAATGCTTGTTCGGTGAGGGACGGGTGGCTGGCAGAGGGGTGATGCAGGCAGAATAGCCTCGTGCTTTCTTGTTGCTCCCTCATGCCTCTTGGCAGGCAAGCCCCACAAGATGCTGGAGAATCTGGGTAGGGGATGAGATGTGGGCTGGCAGGGAGCCAAGTGGCAACAGCTCTGGCTGGCTTGCCTTTTCCTCTGTCACCAGCTGTGGGATAAAAGTAACATTTCAAGCAGTTGGGAAAGCCAAATCTTTCCCTAGCCCAGAGCTGCTGGGGGCGGGGTACGACGCTGCAGCACGAGCCTCGCTTGAAGTTTCCAGCCCTTTCCTTTTCCCAAAAGCAGGAGGGGAGGAAGTCCAACCTGCAGCCCCTTTGTTGGACTTGGAGCCTTGCCTGCTGACTTTTCCAACATGGGACTGGAGACTGGCCAGGAAGAACCCTCGTAAGGAGTGGCACTTGAAAATGTGTGTGTGTGTGTTTGTTTCAGGTGGGCACTTGGAAGTGTGTGTGTATGTTTGTTTCAGGTGTGTTTCCTCTCCTAGCTTTAGAAGGAGAGAGGGAAGGAGAAAGGGAAGGGATAGAAAGACAAAGAGAGAAAGAGAAAGAGAGAGGGAAAGAGAGAAAGAGAAAGAGAGAGGGAAAAAAAGAGAGAGAAAGGGAGAGGAAAAGGGAGAGAGGGAAAGAGAGAGAGAGAGAAAGAAAGAGAGAAGGAAGAAACAAGAAAGAAAGAAAAGGGAAAGAAAAAAGGGAGAAAGAAAGAGAAAGGGATAAACAAAGAAAGATGGGATGGAAGGAAGGGAGAGAAAGAAAGAAAGAAAGAAAGAAAGAAAGAAAGAAAGAAAGAAAGAAAGAAAGAAAGAAAGAAAGAAAGAAAGAAAGAAAGAAAGGAAGGAAGGGAGCAGGAGGGAGGAAAAAGTGAATGAGATATATGAATGAATGGATGGATAGATAGATACATGGAAAGAGGGAGGGATGGAGGGAGGGAGAAAAAAAGGAGAGGAAGGAAGGACACAAATCCTGGCTTCAGAAGACTCTTTGAAATAGTACAGGAATCTAGGGCTGGAAGGGATCTCAGAGGTCGTCTTCTAGTCCAAGGATTTTCAAACTTGGCAAGTTTAAGATTTGTAGAATTCAACCGCCTTAGCTAACATGACTGGAGGAGGAATTCTGGGAGTTGAAGTCCACAAGATTTAAAGCTGTCAAGTTTGAAGACCCCTGTTCTAGTCCAACCCCCTGCTTCACCAGGAAATCCTTACAGAATCATAGAATAGCAGTGTTAGAAGGGACCTTGGAGGCCATCTAGTCCAACTCCCTGCTCCAGCAGAAGACCTTATCTCATCTGGAATCTGGATTATTTTGGTGCCTCTAACAGAGAGGAAAATTGGCAGAGGAGTTTACTAGGACAAGGCTGCCATGCAGAAGAAGGCAGATAGTCTTTCACTTATGACCACAATTGAGCCCAAAATTTTGGTTTCTAAGCAAGAGCGTTGTTAAGTGAGTTTCATCACATTTTACTCAATCCATGACATCTCCTGGGTCTAATGGTCATGTGCAGGCTAAGGAAGTAAATCTGAAGCTGTGTGCAATGTTTTAATGTACAGAAGTTATCTATCTATCTATCTATCTACACACTACACATGTATGTATGTATGTATGTATGTATGTATAAAAGAATAGTTAGGTTTACCTTCCTAGGTCAAATATAAGCCTATTGCCTGTAGTATAGTGGATAATGCTGCCCGCTGCAAGTATTGAAGGCTGATTTAAGGGCCGATAAAACAGCTTTTCTGGACAGAAAGAAATAGATATAATATGATTTCTATACTAGGCACATACAAAACTTGGCCAGAAAAGTTAAAATCAACAAGGATTTGTTGTTTGCTTTATTGACTTTTGACTTTCTGGATAAATGAGGACTTCTACTATGCATGGAAAAGTAAATATATTCATCCTCTTTTTAAAAGCAGTCCTCTGAAAATGACCAAGCAGAAAGGGAAGCCTTACTTTATATGTAAAGCTTAACTTCTTTGGACCAGAATCTCATTTAAGGTACTTTAATTCCCTTATGATATTCCGTTACTCTTTCTTTGGTGCTTCTGCAGCGCTTCTTCACACTGTTTGGTATATGAAGCAGAACATTGACTCAGAAATAGATTGCTTTGACAGAGGACATGTACTTTAACATTCTGAGGGAAAAAATGAAATGAAATCCAATGTTGCACTAGCATGACAGAATGTTCTTCTTATCTGTTTCCCTTCCTCCTCAGAAACAGAGAGAGAGAAAACAGTGTTCTCAATACTGGCAGGATTAAGGTTTGTGTACTTCAACTTCCAGAATTCTTCTACCACTTGAAATTTTATAGGTTTGAGAAACACGCTGTTAAGAGTAATGAAAAATCCCCAGAGCAGTTTTGAAGGTCCATGTATCCGGAAGTCATGGTTACAGACCAAAACAAAAAACAAAAACGGATTTTCTCCTTTAAACAGGAAAGTTAATTTCACCAATTCTTCAATTTAAATTGTTACATTTACTTCTACAAAGTCTAATATCACTTGGCAAATAGTTATAATGTAAGTTATATAAAATAAATAACTTTACTGCATGTATATGCTAAAGAAGCAATATTTGTTACCTTTATTTGTACGGAACTTACAACATAGATTCAAAGTTATTTCATCCAGAGAACTGCTTAATAAAAGAATCTTTGTCAGAATGATCATACAGAATGAACTGTAAAGAAGAATGAATAATCCCAGTAGTGACTTACTACATTTTTTTCAGTTCTTAATCTTATGTTAAATTTAATTTGTCACATTCCTCCATTATTTGAAAAAAAATGTTAGTCTCCTGGAAAAATACTTATTTCGCAGTATTTTATAATTTATTTTGAATATTTTATTTATAGTTCATAGTGCTTTTGCACTTCATTTTTAGGATGTGGTATTCTTATATGCATTTTCTTTTATCACATGCATATTTCTATACTTTTCACCTTTTTTTCTATAGCATTATGTTGATGAAATTTCATTACCATGATACCTGAATTTCCTAAAATCAGAGAATATTATTAAAAAAGATCTGATGTCCCACCCAGTTGAAACCCTAAAGTAACAAAGGATTCCCCTGTAGCTACATTCTGAAAGATAATATTCAGCTTCAGAAGAAGAGTCCAGCCAAGGTAATCTGTTCCACTATTGAACATATTTTACCATTAGGATATTTTTCTTGATATAAAATCTGTTTCCTTCTATTTTAATCCATTATTTCTTGTCCTTCATATTCTATAACAATGCTGAATAATTCTGTCCATCTACATGATACTCAGAATCTTGAAAACAGCCCTCCCCTCCACTAGCTACTCTTTAGAGTACAAATATCCCCAAATGCCAATTTTTGGTCTCCCTTTCCCTCCCACTTAGCTTGTTGGTTGCCATCCTGATCACACTCCATTTGCTAATATCTTTCCTAAGATGTAGTGTTCAGTAGTGGACCCAGCAATCTATGTATGATCCAACAAATGCAAAATACAATGAATAATGACATTTTAACACTGTGGTTCTTTTGATACAGCTTAGAGATTTCGATTTTGTGGTTATTGTCATTTGTTTGAGGCTGTCACATTATTGGCTCACGTTCAGGTTCAAGATCCTACTAATTCTATAATGCCTTCAATTTTTCCTACACAAATTTAGAACTTTACAAAATATTAGCTTCATCTTGTTTGTTTCTGTCCATTTGTCCAGCTTTTTGTGTCTTCATGATAATCTGCAAAGTCAGCAGTAATGCTTTTAACAGCACATTTAAGTTATAAATATGTTGTACAGAACAGTATTAAGAATGGAACCCTAAAATTTCAGCCCAGCACAGGGACTTTGATTTTTTTAGGCAGGGTGTGTGTGTGTGTGTGTGTGTGTGTGTGTGTGTATCCTGTTATAAAACTTGTCATACCACAGAACACAGTGATGGAAGCAAGAATTGCATAGACTTCCAACAAAATGTTTTAATAGAAAAAAAAACTTCAAAGGCAAGGTATAGAATCTTAGATATTATTACCGTAACTTTTTGCCAGCTTTTATTACTAAGCTCATTAAGGAGGAATTGCTTTGAATGTTCTACTTTTGGGGATTTTTCTAAGTGGTATTCAGCTGCTACACTATTTACGAGATAGGAATCAACTAACTCATAATCCATCTGTTTATTGTTCATGTCTGTAGTTTCTCCTATTTATCAGTCTTCTCACAATCTTTCATAGAAGATTGGACTAACTTTTCATTACTTGAAAAACCCTGTCAGAGTATATTCATGAACTGGAATAGAGCATGGTAACAATGTCAGCCAATGAATAGGCATAGCAACTAAGTCAGCCAATGAGGACTGTTGTAGAGCGGCGGAGGAACGAGGCTGAACCAGAGTGAAACGTAAAAGGCTTTATTGCAATGAATAAAGGGTTGCCGCGTCTGCCTTCTCGCTAGGCAGGCTAGCTGGCAGCAACGGGGCTGGCACTGCTCGACAGCCGCCTTTTATAGCCGGCTGTCAAACGGTGCCAGCCAATGGGAGCGGCTGGTGCTCCCGCTCAAACAGCGGACCTGGTTGGGGACTCCAACCAGTCCCAAAGACATAACACTCCTTTCCCCCAGCTGGGAGCATGCGTAGTCCTTCAGGTAAGTTGGTTGTCTGCGCTGGCGGCCAGAACGTCGCAACCCGGGCAAGCTGCTGGCTGGCGTCAAGTCCTTGCCCCCAGGAATCATCTCGGAGGTTGTTGGGAAGTGGGTTCGGTCAGGTGTGGTGCTCTGTGAATTAGGTAAGTCCCCATGTTCGGGCTGACCTTGGCGAGTCGCTTGGTCCGGCCGGCAGACAGGTTCGCTTGGCTGTTGGTTCGGTGTCCCTTGTTGACAGCTCGGGCCCTCCAGCAAACTCTCCTGGTCGATGGGGTAGATCGGATCCTGCAGGGAGCTCCCGACTGGGTAGGCTGGTACCGGCAGGGAGTCCTCGGTGCTAGGAGGTTGGGCTGGGTTGGTATCAGTTGTGCTTCTCCATCGCCTTCTGAGCTGGTCCACGTGCCTACGCCACAGGCGTCCGTCTTCCAGGAGGACCCTGTAGGATCTAGGACCTGTGACTGACACAACTTGACCTGGTACCCACAGAGGATCCCCTGCATAATTCCTGGCATACACCAGGTCATGCAAGGCAAAATCCCTGACCAAACTGTCAGATCCTAAAGGGGTGTCCGGGCAGTAGTGGGGGTGCAACCTGTCCAGGGTGGTCCTAAGGCGTCTCCCCATCAAGAGCTCGGCAGGGGATTTATTTGTAGCGGTGCATGGCATCGTATGTTGGCTCAGGAGGTAACGTGACAGTTTGGAGTGCCAGTTTTCCTGGCCAAACCTGGCAAGTGCCTCTTTTGCTGACCTGACTGCCCTCTCAGCCATCCCGTTACTAGCGGGGTGAAAGGGGGCTGTAAGGATGTGTCTGATGCCCAAGTTGGCAACGTACATGCTAAACTCACATGACGTGAACTGGGGGCCATTGTCAGACACCAGTGTGTCAGGGAGCCCATGGGTAACGAAGAAGCGGGTCAGGGCCTTAACAATTGCTTGAGTGGTTGTCGAGGGTAGTAGGGCCAAGTCTATCCATTTGGAATAAGAGTCTACTACAACCAAGAAGGTCCTGCCATGTACTGGTCCAGCCAGGTCGATGTGCCCACTTGGTAGGCGTGGCTGCTGGTGGGGCAGCCCTGGTTTCTTGGCAAGGTTGGCATGAGCTTACCCAGTTGGAGATTTGGGCATCCATGCCGGGCGACCAAACGTAGCTGCGGGCCAGAGCCTTCATCCTTATGATGCCCGGGTGGCCCTCATGAAGTACCTTCAGGATGGGTACACGAAGAGTGGCTGGGATGACTTCCCTTGTCCCCCACAACAGACATCCTTGTAGTTTCGACAATTCCTGCTTACGGGTTTTGAAAGGAGCAAAGTCAGTGGTGTATTGTGTTTCCGGCCACCCACTTCCCACCCAGTCCATAACTTGGGCAACTATTCTGTCTTTTTTTGAGTGCGCAGCAATGTCCTCGGCTGTAACCGGCAATTTAAGTTCGTTAACTTCAAAAATGGCATGAACAGGTGCTGGGTCTTCGACTGGGACTGGTAGGGGGCAGCGACTAAGGGCATCGGCGTGACTCAAGTTTTTTCCAGGGTTTTTTCCAACTTGAATGAATAAGCGGCCAGGAACAAAGTCCACCTGGTCATTCTAGGTGATAGTACCTGTGGGGTTTGCTTATCCCCTGATAACAGCCCCAGGAGTGGTTTATGGTCGGTTATAAGCTCAAAATGGTGCCCAAACAAAAATTCATGAAAATTTTTTACTGCAGCTACTGCAGCCAAGGCCTCCTTATCAATTTGGCTGTAGTTCCTTTCTGCAGTAGAGAAGGTCCTAGAGAAGAAAGCGATTGGTGCCTCGGAACCGTTGGGAAGCCTGTGGCTCAGAACAGCCCCAATCCCAAAGGGGGATGCATCAGCAGCTAGGACCAGGGGAAGTCATTGATCAAATTGGATTAAGACTGCATCAGATGTGAGTAAGGATTTGACTGACTTGAAGGCATGGGCTTCTTTGGGTCCCCAATGCCAGGGGGATTCTTTGTCTAACAGTCTGTGTAAGGGTTCAGCAATAGATGCTTTGTGCGGGAGAAATGAGGCGTAAAAGTTTAGTAGCCCCAGAAAGGCTTGGAGCTCCGTCTTGTTAGTTGGTGTAGGCGCCTCATGGATAGCCTTTACTTTGGATTCGACTGGGTGAATGCCAGAGGCATCTATCCTATACCCCAGAAAGTCCACTTGCCTAGTGGCAATGGCGCACTTCTCCCTTTTAAGTTTGAGGCCATGCTGCCTAAACTTCTCTAGGACTGCTCTGACCCTCTGAATGAGCTGAGGTCTGTCAATTGCTGAGACTAAAATGTCATCGAAGTAAGGGACAACCCCCGGGAGACCTTGGAGAATCCTTTCCATGAGGGATTGGAATATACCCGGGGCTACACTTACGCCGAATTGGAGGCGTTTGCACTTGAATGCCCCTCTATGTGTGACTATGGTTTGTAACTCAGCTGTCTGATCATCCACAGGGAACTGTTGGTATGCCTGGGACATATCTAATTTGGCAAAGATGGAGCCGGGTTCGAAGGTGTGTAACAGGTGTTGAATAACAGGGACAGGGTAGGCGCTGACCTGTAGATAACGATTGAGGGTGGTCTTATAGTCTGCGCAGATTCTTAAACTGCCATCTTTCTTGAGTGGAGTTACTATGGGGGTCTCCCATTTGGCAAAGTCAGTTGGTTCTAACACCCCTTGCTTTAGTAACTTATCTAATTCTAAATCTAACTTGGGACGGATGGCGAAAGGCACTCTGCGTGGCTTAAGGCGAAGAGGAATTGCCTGGGGGTCCACAGAGAAGGAGATGGGGGTGCCAGAATAACAACCCAGCTCGCTGCTAAAAACATCAGAGTAATCTGAGAATAGGGCGTCTACGTCAGAAGTTGAGACAGCATGGATCCCAGTTACACTAAGGCCGAGGAAGGGGAACCAATCTAGCCCCAACAGACTGGGGAGGGCACCATTAACAACCACAAAGGCAAACGGCCTTTAAAGGCTTGGAATTGAACTAAAATCTTGCCTTTCCTGAGGACAGGAATGTTCTTGCCCTGGTAGTCCCGCAGTGTCAGGTGGCATCTCTGCAGCTTCTTCTTCGCAAATCTGGGATGAATCTTCTTTAGGGTTTCCCAGGAGATGATTGAAAGTGCAGATCCCGTGTCTACTTCCATCCTGCAGGGCTTACCTTCTAAAGAAACAGAAATACTGATTTTATTAGGAGTCTGGGAAGTTTGGTTAGCGTGGTAGCAGATATAGCAGTCCTCCACTTGCCTTTGGAAAGTATTAGGTGGTGGAGGTCTTTGAGGAAAGGTTCGCCCTGCTAGGCAGATTCTAGCGAGGTGGCCTTTCTTTTGACAATTCAGGCAGATGGCGTTCTTAAACCTGCAGGATGCCCTAGAGTGGGAGCCTCCGCAAGCTAGGCAAATGGGAGGTTGCTTGGGGGCGAAGTTGTTTCTCTGTCCTGCTCCTACCTGTGAAGGGTTTTGTTGCTTAAGGCGGTTAATGTCTGTTGAGTCTATGGGGTCTTCTTCAAGGAAAACTTCCTCTGAATGGATGGTGGAACTGCTGGGTTTTACAGGAGTTCCTTGAATTTCAGCTGCTGATTGGGCAGAGAGCTCAGCAGCTTGGGCTTCCTCCACGGCTAAAGCTAGGTTTAAGTCCTTTTTTGCTAGCAAACGTCTTTGAAGCCTAAGGTCTCTAACCCCACAGATGATCTGGTCTAATAACATGTCTTCTAGGTAGTCTCTGAAACCACACTGTAAGGCAGCTGTCCTCAGAGCTGCCACATACTCATTAATTGACTCTCCCTCAGCCTGTTTTCTGGTTCGGAAAGCATATCTCCTGGCTATCTGGGATGGCTTAGGTGAGTAGTGGTTGGAGAGGATCTCTTGGAGTTCATCCCACGGAATGCTCCTGATAGCGCGAGGAGCAACTAGTGCTGTAGCGGTGTCAAAAACCGCAGCCCCACAGTAGCTGAGGAAATAGGATTTTTTCCTGTGCTCAGCAGCATCTGCTAAACCGATGGCATCGAGGAAGTAGCTGAAACGGTTTTTGTATGAGTCCCACGTTTCCTCGGCTGGCTTGAATGGCGGGAATGTCGGATTGGCATTCATTTTGGAAACGGCAGGGCTCGTCCCTTCAGTCTTGATTCAAAATTCGCGCTCTTAAAAGAGCGCTTGCGGCTGCGCTTATCAGGCGGTGTCTGTCTCTCCGGCTACGGAGGCTTTTTTTGAATTTCGCGCCCTTTGTGAGCGCCGGCGGCTGCGGCTTCAGCACCCGTGACTTCGCTCTAATGACTACAGCTCAAACCCGGAGGCTTTTTGAATTTCGCGCTCTTTGTGAGCATCAGCGGCTTCAGCGCCCGTGGCTCGCTCTATGTGGCTTCAGCTCTTCGGAATCGCACTACTGGTAGCCTCTGATCACATCCCGCCCTCGTCGCCAGTGTTGTAGAGCGGCGGAGGAACGAGGCTGAACCAGAGTGAAACGTAAAAGGCTTTATTGCAATGAATAAAGGGTTGCCACGTCTGCCTTCTCGCTAGGCAGGCTAGCTGGCGGCAACGGGGCTGGCACTGCTCGACAGCCGCCTTTTATAGCCGGCTGTCAAATGGTGCCAGCCAATGGGAGCGGCTGGTGCTCCCGCTCAAACAGCAGACCTGGTTGGGGACTCCAACCAGTCCCAAAGACATAACAAGGACTGTTTCGGAATCTGAAACTAGAATTAGCCTAGGTTGGAAACTGAAACAAAAAGTAGCCTAGGCATGGCTCTATGTTAAGCTCTGCAGCTCTGAAGCTATGTTGAGCTATGTTTACTGTCTATTAAAGATGAAACTGCTTCTCTCCTTTGCTGTGTATCTTGCTTGCCTGCTGAACTAAAGTGAAACTGATGTCTGTTTCTGAGCTCCCAAGTTGCTGCTGAAGTTACTTGCAACAGTTACTTGCAACTTGTTACTTGTGTTTGAGTGTGCTCCATGTTGGAGAAATCTACAACTTGTTTGTAAAATCTACTTATTATGTTTATAAAGATGTTAAATGAAGTATCAGCCATCTGTGTTTATTTTTCTGGTGCTGAATTATCGCTGCAAAACTTTGAATAAACCCATGCTGACTACTATGAAGCAATGCATTCTTTTTTATAAAATGTTCACAAACGGACAGTTTAATAATATTTTCCAAGTATCAGTGTCAATCTGAGATGCAGTTTCATGAGTTCTATTTTTTCCCTTTTTAAAGATAAGACTATATTTGCTTTTCTCTTATATTCTAGTGCAGTGCTGACCCTCTACAATTTGCTAAAGAATACACAAAGGTGCTGAAAAAAAATCTTCAAATTTCTCAAATATAATTTCTATGTTTCGGGAATTTTGCATTTCTTTATCATCCTCATGTAATTCCTTATTATCTCTTTACTTGAGTAACTTGTTCTACATGTCCTTCAGCACACTGGTACAAACTTAATTCCACAGTATTCAAAAATATTGCCATTTTTATATAAATACACAATTTACACTGCCTGGGACATTCTGTGAATATGGCTATAGTTTCATCTTTCTACATAGTGTGTTTTGTGATAGCTTTATTGTGCTGCATCTACCAGAATATGTGTATAAGACATAAATGATGTCTACAGCTTGGCATAGCTTAACTTGAGACACCATTGTCAAATTGTTAAAATGTCTGCTTTAGTAAAAATCTGAAGTTAGAAAATAAATGACTAGACAAGAATATGCAAGCATTAAAAAATTTTCTGTCATGGGTTACCTATTTAATAAAATACAATGCAGATAATTAAGATGAATTAATAAAGGATGCCTATGTGTTCCTTCCAAGTAATCCCCTTTACATTAGTAGTTTCTCTCTCCACTATAATCCACTAAACAAATTTTATTAATTTTTCTACATTATTGAAAAAAATATGACAAATACTAATGCTTCAATCAGATTATTTCTTGAAATAAATTTATATCATGGTTGTCTAAAAATAGCCCTTTCTATAATATGGGAGGCCACGATGGCTTACATGGTAAGACGCTGGGCCTGCGCACCGCTGATGTCAGCAGGTCGGTGGTTCAATTCCTGTGAGTGAATAAACCACGTAGGGACAAGAAAGGAGCCTCTCCAAATGCCTACCTGCATTCAGGCATCCTGCAGGTAAAGATAACACCACCTGAAAAAAATCCTTTCAGTTTTCAGGCGATTAATCTATTAAATTATTAAGTGTGAGAGCCAGTTTGCCATAATTGTTAAAGCACCAGGTTAAAACTGGGAAACAGTGAGTTTAAAGGCTAGGTAACTTTAACCCCAGTATCTCAAAAAGAAGGCAATTGCTGGCAAGAAATTGCATTGATTTGTCCTGGCAATTGCCATAAGTCATAAATATCTTGTAGGGCACCCCCAAACAATTATGACATAGAAGACCAAAAACAACTGAATGCCTTCTGACAGCTACACATGATCCTACCTTTTCTGCAGTGGCATGCACACCATCAATAAAATAAAATACAGGCTGAATAGTCAAGACCTTGTTGATGATCCAAACTCTGTCAAGGACCTTGGAGTACTCATCTCTAATGATCTAAGTGCTAGAGCCCACTGTAACTACATAGCCAAAAAGGCATTAAGAGTTGTTAACCTAATCTTACGTAGCTTTTTCTCTGGTAATATTACACTAATAATGAGAGCATACAAAACATTTGCTAGACCAATACTCGAATACAGCTCATCAGTCTGGAACCCACATTATGTATCTGATATTAACACAGTTGAGAAAGTCGAGAAATATTTCACAAGTAGAGTTCTCCACTCCTCTACTCATTGCAGAATACCTTATGCCACCAGACTTGAAATTCTAGACCTAGAAAACCTAGAACTATGCTGTCTTCAGTCCGATCTAAGTATAGTATATAAAATCATACATGCGATGTCCTACCTGTCAATGAATACTTCAGCTTCAACCATAACAATACAAGAGCAAACAATAGATACAAACTCAAGGTTAATCGCACCAAACTTGATTGCAGGAAATACGACCAGCAATAGAGTGATCAATGTCTGGAATACTCTACCTGACTCTGTGGTTTCTTTCCCAAACCCCCCAAAAGCTTTAACTTTAGACTGTCTACTATTGACCTCACCCCTTTCCTAAGAGGGTAGAGGGCATGCATAAGTGCACCAGTGTGCCTACCGTCCCTGTCCTATTGTTTCTTTTATTTTTCTTATATGTATCTATGTATTCATAACTATGTTTTTACTTATACTTATTAACTTATAAGCAATTGACAAACCAAATAAAATAAAAAAAATAAAAAATAAATCATATTAAGCTATGTTGAAAGTTTACAACTTAGGTCAAAGTTTAGGATGATTTTTTTTTCATGTGCTGTTTAATTAAATTTGTTTCATTTTTAAAATACATTATTGCTATGTGTAGTATAAGCTGCCTCAAGTTACTTTCACATTTGATACAGACATCAAGTACATTGATAAATAGTCTTCATCCAGGTTATCCATTTCAGATAATTAACTAGCTAAGACTACCCTCTGAGGGAAAACCAACCCCCCCCCCCAAAAAAATAAACATACTGATCACATGGAATGACTTTGACCAGGGGTATCAAACTTGCTGCCCACATGCCAGATGCATCACATGCTAGCCACGCCCAACCCCGGTTTAGTGAGGGGGGGAAAGTCGCAATACATCATCTGATGACAATGTGACCTTGCGAGTTTGACACCCCTGACTTAGAATATAGTCAGCTTTTCAAAGTAGTCCAGAGCAGGAAATAGACTGCACCAGAAGAGCTTAGTGTGATTTGCTGGACGAGGAAAAAATGAGGGATGCAATGCTCTTCCAGTCATGAGTTCAAAAATATATGCCAACTAGTCTTTTTTGAACTAGTCCTTTTTGGACTAGTGGGCACATAGTGGTATTCTTGTAAATAAAATTTGTTGTCATTAGCAATACAGATAGAAGTTTGGTCATCTCCAAACAAATTGTACGTGTCAATAAAATAAAAAGAAGCTGATGTAACCTCTATATTGCACAAACATGACACATTTTTACATATACTTACTACTTATATAAGACAACACATTAATCCAGTGGTTGTCTCCTACTCATGTTCCCTTAGTACCCAGCAACTGGTACTAAGATTGTGGAAACTATAATAGTTAGCACTTTTCCTTTCTGAATATACTGTATGTAATCCTGATTTTAACTGTACAACCTGTTAGCCATAACCTAACTCTATGAAAATTATTATTTAGCTATGAGCTGGAATGAATTTTTTTTCACTTAAGTATGCTTCATTGCCCATATTTTATGTTAATTGGATAATTTTAGATTGAAAAGAAGATGATTCAGTTCTTCTACACAGAATAACTATATTTCTTCATATCAAGCTCCTATTTTACTATTATTCTTCCATGTTAAACGCCATAAATGGACTCTTTCCTCATTAAAAATCATGACAATACTTTATCTTATTTTTTTCTTGTTTTATCACATCTAATTATTCCCCTTCCAAAAAGAAGAAAAATATGGACATATAAAATGTAACAAAACAATAAAAATATATAAATGTACTCCCCTCAGAGGGAAAAGGACTAGATTATTTTTTCCATGGACAAAGCAAAATCCACAAAAAAATGACCAGATTGATCAAAGTCACCTTCCTTGGTCCTCTGTCAATTAAAATGAAACAAGGGCCAAAATTTACCAGGTTACACACATTGTTGCAATGGGTGTACCTTTTTTCTTTTCAATCTTATATAATACTTATTTTGGCAATTCTACAAGCATGAAAAATGTACTATCCTAATTATTTTGTTACATTCCAAATCTTGGGGATACAGCTAACTAGCTATGAAAACAACATAAAGTCATATTAAGAATTATATGAATTTCAGTCTTAAAAATACCAATAATGTAACAAAATAGATGTTACTTTAATTTAGTGTGTTAAGGTTGATGTTCCAAGTTCCAAAGGCACCTAACAATAGAACAACTATATGCAGTTTTATTAACCATTTTCTGTGGTGTACAAAATACATGAAATAAATTTAGACAAACAGTTATGATGTATTAATTTCGTTTTAAAATAAATGATTAAGGCATTAAAAATAGAACCTTCCAGCTAATTTTTCCAAACAGTGTGTGTGTGCGTGTGTGTGTGTGTGTGTGTGTGTGTGTGATTATGTTTGCCACAAAACAGTGGTGGGTTTCAAAATTTTTTACTACTGGTTCTGTGGGCATGGCTTGGTGGACATAGCTTGATGGGCGTGGCTTGTTGGCGTGGCAAGGGAAGGTTACTGCAAAATCCCATTCCCTCCACCCCACTCACCTGCTTTCCAGCTCTGTTCTCCTGTACAGGGAAAAAGAAGATCCAGCTTATCCGCTGGGACTCGGGAGGTAGACAATACATAGGGGCGTGGCCAGCCAGAGGTGGTATTTGCCGGTTCTCCAAACTACTCAAAATTTCCGCTATTGGTTCTTCAGAACTGGTCAGAACTTGCTGAATACCACCTCTTCCACAAACCTTTTATAAAAATAGGTTACTGGCTTAGGTATCTCAAGAGTTTTCCAAAGCCTATATTTATAAAATAGTTCCATTTGAACTAATGTGCTCCAGAGTCAGAAACTTTGATTTACTAATGCACCATTGAATGATAATGTTAAATATATATTAAAAAACCTTATATATTTTTTCCAATTACCTAGGAAAAAATTAATTATAAGAATCATGCCCCTTGTACATTTAGAATGATCATTCACATTCATCTCTTTTATAAATGCTCTGTAGGAAAGCAATTTTCATCCCCATTTAAAAGCAAACAAGCATGTTTCAGATAACACCTAGGTTGAGAAACAGACCATAGCCTTTTAAAACCCAGGCTACAAGGAAAACATCATTTAGAATTATTAATAAACACAGAAAATAAAAAAGGAATAACCTTCTCTGTTTGAAATCTACAAATACTTCAGTAATTTTTTTAGAGGCAAAAGCAAATGCATCAGAAAAATACTGCAAAATAAAAACCAACAAAAATTCACAACATCTGTCATAGTCAGAAAAGTCCTCTCTGACATTCCTACACTTTTTAAACAGCAAATTACTATTATTATTTATATGGATCCAGAGAGAAAAATGGTCCATTTCTTCTCATTAGTTTATTGTATAAAAATATCTTCAATAATTCTTGAATGAAAGGAGAAGAAAAAAAGAGGGAAGAGGGAAGGAGAAAGGAGCTAATCACAGTTGCCAAAAGGGCTGCACTTACTTCATCATCCTTCCCTGCTTGCAAAGGTCAACTGTGTAAGATAAATGAAAGCCTGATTAGAAATTTAAGATAAACATTTTAGCAATCCAAAGCAGAAAGTAAGCACAATTCCCAAACATGGAAAGTTTTCAATCACCTAAACAAATTGCATAGGAACTTTAGATAGTACCATTATTCTTCTTTCAATTCTATGCATTCTATCCAATGACTAAAAAAAGTGGCTGGATGCCTAATATAATATGATGCCTCTCATTCTACCAAATATTTTTTTACATTATTCTAAAAGTAATATAGGAAAAAAAACATAATACACTGCATAATTTTTCACCATTCAATGGCACTAATACATTGGTCTTTGTATAAGATTATATATAGCAAATGTGTGTAACTCAGTATGACCGAGGCTTATCAGCTTTAGAAAAAAAGAGGCTAAAATGCAATGAGCTCAGTAGCTATCTGATAATGTGAGGGCTAGTATTTCATACAGTGGTGTTTTCATGAACAAAGCAAGTTGATCCTTTTTTTTTGGTTATATACTAGTCATAAATTGGACAAGTCAGACTGAAAATCTAAGTATATGACTTAAAAGAGTTATAAGCGCAGTGGTTAGAATGCAGTACTGCAGGCTACTTCTGCTGACTGCCGATTACCAGCAGTTTGAATCTTACAAGGCTCAAGGTTGACTTAGCCTTCTATCCTTCCAAGGTCAGTGAAATGAGGACCCAGATTGTTGGGTACAATATGCTGACTCTGTAAATCTCTTATAGAGAACTGTAGAGCATTATAAATAACACTGTAAGTCTAGGTGCTATTGCTATAAAATATAAAACACATTATGTGTGTTAGCAGGCCTGCCTAATATTTCAGTTAACATTATTTATTCTCAATCACAGTTAGTAAGTTTAACATAGCTTATAACCCCTCAGCACCCTTGAAATCTAGTCATCATCTTTTCCTCAGTCTCCACAGCTATCAGCTTACAAGGTGGTTAACATTTGTTGGGTATTATCTTCCCCCCGCACACACACACACAAAAAAACTGATTACATAAGCATATGTTGATCAAATGTTTCCTAAGAGTAGAATAGCATTTTAGAGCCATATTAAATGTCTACTCCTCAGCATGTCTGCAGAACAGGTATGATAAAATCTTCTTATTGTGTACATGTGGCTATGGGTAAGTTGAAGATATCTTGCATGTCTTATTGTGCAGCAAATTCTACGGAGACATCAGATCAACCTATATTCTCCCTCTATTAGAGAGATTTCTAGGGAGATCAGATAATTTCTATGCAAACTATCTTCTCCAGGATATAAACCCATCTACCATTTGTGCAATTAGCAAATTTTGTGCTGCTGCAATGATAATAAGGAAAATCTAGTTAAAAACAATTTTATAGTTGTCAATATATAATTGTACCCATTTTTCTCTGTCAATCCTGATTGTAATTGTTGTCTTTTATTCTTTTTTATTTCATGTTGCCAGTCATTGGCCAAATAAACAAATAATAATAATCACATGTTGCTTTTACAATGATAGCAATGAACAATTTTTAAGTTGATAAAATTGCAGAGTACCAGCACATGCTGATATTGACCAAAAGTGCAATCCTGACAAGAAATTGGTTTCAGCACATTTATTGCCCTTTTCTATTTGTTTGTTCTGGACCCAAGAGACACCAATTTACTTTAGCTGTAATCTTGGAGGTCTGCACTTTAAAATGCTGATAAATATATAATTTCAGTCTGTAATTGGCTCTCCACACAATAGATTTTGCCATTCAATGACAGCTATTAGAAAGAGCTTTGGAAATTATTTCACCTTTTGAAATTTTGCTCTAGAATTAATGCCCTTGAATATAGATGATAAAAGGAAAGGGAAGGGAAGGGAAGGGAAAGGAAAGGAAGGAAAAGAAAGGACTGAGAATGGTTGCTTGTTTCTTGCAAAATACATTGGGGGGATAATAAATGGGAAAGGCAGATATTGATCGCTTTCTATACTTCTTTAATGAAAATTCTCTGTTTTTTTTCTTTTAAGGCCTTCAGCTGTGGAATAGAAAAATCTCAAAGCAATTGAGCAATGTGAGAAACTAAGGTAGAGAGTGGAAATCCTAATGAAGAATCTCTATTAACACTTAAGTCTCTTGATAACACAGTGACAGAATGATAATCCTGAAGTTGACTTCAGTGTGAGGAAGATTTTCAATTAAGCTGTGTATGACCTGGGGAGTTAGCAGTTATCATGAATATGAGCCCAAGACAATTGCCAAGAACCAGTATACTTAAATTTTAATGCTTATTATAAGAACGTAGCAGGAAGATCATCAGCAAAAGGGAGAAAATGCCACATACCAGACTTGTAAAATAATTCCTCTAAGATATAAATTATCTTCAACATTAGTAAAATGGGAAAAAAAGAAAACATTAGTTTTCAGAGCATGTCAACAATAATTACCTTTGATTATTTTAATATATGAATTACTTAACCAAGCATGGAGACACATAACAAGCCATGGGAAAGGCAGAGGTCATGGAAATTTGCTGCTTTAATTGCTCGCTTTGGGTCACTACTCATGTTACCCATTCTACCTCAGAGAGACCATCAGAACCAATTGACTTATGAAAAAGAGCAATGGGGCAGGGGAGGAATGAAATTGACTGTTCTACATGGCTGGCAAGTGACCAGAAGTAGGCAGATTACAAATAGCCACAGAAGACTAAGGGCCAATGCTGTAAAACCAATAATCTCCAATAATTGCAGCTCTTTTGAGGAAGGCAAGTTTGCCAATCTATTTCTTTCAAGGCTTGTGGTTAAATTGCAAGCAGTCTGTCCCAATTGGACATTATAAAACTCTGAAACATTGAGTTTCATCTGAGCCAATTCCATTTTCCTAATATATTTTTTCTTGCTGTGATATCTTTATTATTATTATAAGCCTGAGGGTATAAGAAAAATAAATATGGCATTTCTTCTCTCTTAATTTCCTTCCACTCTCATCGTCTGCAAAATAGCAGTCATTATTTTAATGAGCATGTATATTTTAAAGCCAATGTGATGCAGTGGTTAAGATCCAAGTCTTATTCTTCCTTATCCTGCCAGGTGACCTTGGGAAGTGATTTCCCCTCAATCTTAGACTGGAAAACAAAAAGAATCCATATATCCACTTGCACTGGGCCAGCATGACAGATTATAGTTCATGAACTTCAATAGGAGAGATTTTTTTCATTCAGTGGTGGATTGATTCAGGCTCATTACATATAATTTTTGCCATTACTTTTTGGAACTTTGGTTATTTCTGTGTTTTAATCCCTGTATAAATTAAAACTTCTGTGAGTTTCTTTTTCATATGCTCTAAGGGAATATATTAACAAATAACTCAGGGATATATCACTGCCAATTAGGGATCTCCCCCCCCCCCCACACTGTTTTTTTAAGAAGAATTTTGAGCAGTTGAAGTAGAGAAGGAGACTGATTGCTTCAGCAGGGAATGATAAATCAGTTAAGGTTTCTGTTGATATCATGGGATTTCCCACAGCGGATGTCATGCCTGCAATAATTTATGTTGAAATTGTAACATTGTATTTTCACTGTGCTTTCCTGTTGATTTCTGAAGCTGGTTCTTCCAAATTTCAGAGAAAAATGGTATCAGGAACCCTACAAAGGAGGCTACAAATTTCAGTTCTCTTATTGCCATGTTATAGTCTGAGACAACAACAAAATATGTGAAATTCTCAAGCTATTTGAAAGTTACTTGTCCTCCACTGTATATCAACAATACTGATAAGCAACAAATGATATTCCTTTCTACTTTTGTCTTGGCAGTTCCTTGCTAACAAGACATTTAGAAATATTTGACTGTTCCAAGAGCCATGGTGGTGCAGTGGTTAGAATGCAGTACTGCAGGCTACTTCTGCTGACTGCCGACTGCCAGCAGTTTGGCAGTTCAGGTCTTACTAGCTCAAGGTTGTCTCAGCCTTCATACTTCCAAGGTCAGTAAAATGGGGACCCAGATTGTTGGGGGCCAATATGCAGACTCTGTAAACTGCTTATAGAGGACTGTAAAGCATGGTGAAACAGTATATAGATCTAAGTATTCTTCAATAAATGCTAATAATATAATAAGAATATAACATAGACTAATAAGAGTGTTAGATATAAGGTTAAAAGAAAGCAAAGCCAGAACTACAACTAAGAATTCATTTTTTTCTTTCCAAATTTAAGTAACAGAAAAGCAAAACCTGACTATTAAAAGATTCAAATACAAATGCAAGAAGGTAGTTCAGTTGTTTGAATATTTTGCTATCTTTCTCAATGTAAGAATTGTAAGTCCTGCTGATAGTTGATCACTATTATAAATTCCAAGAAACTGTATTCATTAAATACAGTTTGTGTTACATGGTGAAGGTTATTCCTTCAATTTAAAAAGATTGGATATATTATTTAATATTAAATGATGACTTTCAGAAATTGAAGTTTTGCCTGCATCTAAAATGTAGCATGTTAAACATGACAGCTACAGTCTAATATCAAACCCATTTGATTTAGGTCACATGAAGGGTTGATTTTAAATGAAGCAGATGCCTCAGAGATATATCAGCATCATATCTTCCATTAAGAAATAATAATAGAGAAAGGAGGAAGCAAATCCACACTTCTTAAACATATTCTGATCCAGAACTGTGCAATGCAGGTGTTCGTATGGTAGAAATGCAAATGGTCTCTCAAAATTATCTATCCTATTTATGTACAGATGAATTTGGGAAATTTTTCAAAGCCTTTCTTAGATATGAGTCTCAGTACTTACTAGCAGTAGTGGGTTGTTGTTTTTTTTGCTTTATGCTTGCTTTCTGTTAACATGACTGAAAACAGCAGCAACACCCAGCCTTAATATGAGGGAGACAGACAGAAGGGAGAGACAAAGGAAGGAAGGAAGGAAGGAAGGAAGGAAGGAAGGCAGGCAGGCAGGCAGGCAGGCAGGCAGGCAGGCAGGAAGGAAGGAAGGAAGGAAGGAAGGAAGGAAGGAAGGAAGGAAGGAAGGAAGGAAGGAAGGAAAATGTGGCAATTATACCAAAAAAAAGTATTGCATGATGTACTTTTCCCTTAGACAAAGTAAGAAATCACAGATTTTCACACGCATCCCAACTACATGTTCCAATATTTTCATATTTATAAAAATATATCTTTATAATAGTACCCATCACTAACCTTTATTTCGTTAAAGCTCAAGAACTTTCTGGGAAAAATATGACTATTTTTATAAGTTCAAACTTGGTGTATTTCAAACTATTGTGGTTGAGTTCAATGTTTCCTTAACCATAATACATTGGTGGCTGCATGATGACTAAAACTGTAGAAGAGCACAGCTGGCAAGGGTCTAATGAATTACTTGATTTGGAACATATTAGAACTTTCTAGTAATTGTTTACCAGTAATACTTTGTCACTTCTGTTCATGAGATAAGTGCTCAGTGAGAATAGATTTAATGATCAATTGATGCATTATGGTATATAATTTTGGTTGTAATTAATCATTCTTTAAATAGAATTCATCTTATAGGTAAGAAATTATTTACTCTAGATTAGAAGGCAGCATGGTTTATTTGTAATGTGGTTCTTGTCATATAAATAACAGATAACGCTAGTATGCTAGTTATTTTTATAACAGATATGACCGTTCATTTACTAAGTGGCGGATAGCACCACTGTATAAAGTTTTATTTAGAAGGTAATTTTAGATATAAGATAAAAATACAGGAAACTTTTCTGCTTCCAGGAACATATTTTAAGGAACTTCAACATATGCCTTAGAATTATCTTTTACAAAGCACATGAATGTTTCATTTTTTAAGAATATAAAGCAAACAAAATTTGAAAGATAGGCACAGGCATCTGATTACTATGCATGGCTATTTGAGACAGCCCCAAGGCATCTGTTGTTAGTGAAAATTTAGTTGAGATCTATGAAAGCATTGATCAAAGAAGCAGGTTCAACAATGGTAATGATTCCATATATCTGTATCACCAGCATAGCTACTATGGCATCATGGAACATCTCCCTGTTCATAAAGAGAAGGGGGAAAAGAGAGAGAGAGAGAGAGAGAGAGATAGTAACTCAGATCAGGGCTCAGTTCTATAACTGTCTTGGAATTTTTGTTAATTGTCTAAAGTAGAAGAAATTTAAAAAGTCAGATACATGCAAATATATGCTCTGCAATTTTGAAGTTTTGAAATTATCAGCCTAGAATGATGATATCTATGTTTTAAGGATTTAAATGTTGGCACAATCAGTTAAACAAAGACAACATTGGATTAGATTAGATGGCTTGGGTTCAGCCACACATGTTCAGTTCAAGTTCAGAATTGTTACAATTCTTTCTCCAAGTCTCCTGTTTCACTTTACTAATGTGTTCAGATACCTAATAGCAGCTTTTGGGTGGTGGTGGGTGAGTGGAATGCAATTGTCTATAGAGGAAAAGGTGAGGTATGACTGAAGAAAGTAGGATTTATCATGAACAGAATCTTATTCACAAACTCTGAGGCCAAGCCAATTATGTTTGATCACCTAATTATTTTTAATTGGCCTTCCAATCATTTTACAGAGATAAAAATAACAACAAAAATTGTAAATGAAATGGAGAAATGAGTTTAGCATATAAATAACTTCAGACCAAAGTTGAAATGAATATTGGCAAGCAACCCTTTATTATTATTTCTAGACTTTCATAATGTAGTGAAAGGTTTCACATTGCCAGGAAGATGTTTTAAGATGTTTACAGAATAAATCAAATTAAGAATCTGAGAATATTCCAAAACATGAAAAGCAATGCATTTACAAACTTCATTAGTTTTATAATTTATTTGTTAAAAAACAAATTTTAAAATCATAAGAAATTTGCCCTAATTTGTCCTTTTTAATATTCTGAAATTGTATAAGGTTTTCTGGACAATATTAATATTGTCCAGAAGTATTAGTAATTAATATTGTGTGGACAATATTAGTACTTAGTATTTCAGTTAGAAGCACTTTCAAGTATATGTGAGCCATGGTGGCACAGCAGTTAGAATGCAATACTGCAGGCTACTTCTGCTGACTGCTGGTTGGTTGCCTGCAGTTTGGCAGTTTGATTCTCACTGGCTCAAGGTTGTCTCAACTTTCTGTCCTTCTGAGGTTGGTAAACTGAAGACCTAGATTGTTGGGAGCAATATGCTGATTCTATAAACTGCTTAGAGAGGTCTGTAAAGCACTGTGAAGTGGTATAAAAGTCTAAGTACTATAGTTGTGTCTGTGTGTGTGTGTGTGTGTGTTTGTGTGTGTGTGTGCATATGCACAAACAAACACATTTGAACTATGTCTACAATATATAATGAATTTTAATTTATTAAACACAAAAATTGCATTTTTAACTCATCAGTTATTTTTGTATTGCTAATAGAGGACTTGGAAATTCAAAAAGGTCCTAGTTACATCATCAATTACATTGAGTTTAAAAAAGAATTCCATAAAACAGCAAATATCTTCCAAATTGTTACAAGAAATGAAGAATGGTTGAGTCTCTCTAGTTAAGAGGAGGAGGTATTTAATTTAGCAATCTGTTTTTGAAATATGCTTCCCTTGTTTTTAATTATGTATATTAGAGGCATTCTTTAGATATTGGAAAAGAAATTAAATATTCAGTTAAATGTATTTACCGTGGATAAATTTTACTCAACAGTGCACAAGTAGGAACTACTGATCCAGGAAATCATTTCAGGAGATAATGAAACTTGAAAATTTCTAATTTTGTTTACTTTCTACTTATAAATTACCTCCTGGACAGGTTGATATAGTTGTTTCATTACCTGGCAAATTCAGGATCATTTCAAGTCACCATTCAAATATCAGAGAAAGTGCTAAAAATGGACTTGAATTAAAATTTATTATTTTCTTTTTAGGTACATCTTATCTTCATAACTGATTAATGCCTCGGAACAGTTGGTTCTAATAAGTCATTTGAATTTGCTTTGATTAAGAATAACTTTGATTTTTTTAAAAATCACATGTTGGAAGCTGCACTATCACTTAGGAAATAATATCTATTTCATGAGAGCTGCACTTAAACTGATCTCATTTAGATAGAAAAGTTATTACAAGCAAATGTTTTCAGTATTGAGCTTTATTCATTTCTATTCCTTTAACTGACAATTACTCATGCATTGTACTTTAAGCATCACTAAAGATTAGCCAGACATAAGTAGTGCCATAAACATTGTCAAGTATCTTAATGCATGAGGTCATTATATGCTGACAGAGCTGGAATGTTTGCTTTAGTATTGCAGGCCTTAACACAACATACCCATAACCAGAAACACGTATGTATAATTAGGGCACCATCTACTGCTGGACTGGGTACATACAGGAGATGGCCAAATTAAATGATGCTCTTCTGAAACAGACCATTCTGAACTAATTTGAATCATTGTTACAATTTTACAAATTACAAACTGTGAGATGAGATGTGCCAAAATGTGTGTGTGTGTGTGTGTGTGTGTGTGTGTGTGTGCGGTTGTGTACATGGGTACATTTGAATGTATAAACTCAAAGTGTTTAAGAAAATGATCATGACTGGGACATGATGGAGATTGTAATTTGTTATTTACTAGAGATATGGGTAAGGATTCTGAAAACCATATATTACAGAACTTGTTAATTAATTCAGTGTTCTGTAATAATTCTCTGACCCAGGAACACAAACTTCATTAGGTATCTCTGGTACCTAGCAGGTCTCTTGTGGAAATCCCTGAAAGTTCAAGTATTTATGCTGTGCTATGATTCATATTCATAATTTCCTAGTTGTGCTTTCTGATGTAGTGTTCACTCATAGAAAGTAAACAAAAGTTGTGTTGCTTATTGTAACTTCCTACATCATAGATGCTTTAACTTTCTAAAAAGAAAAAAAATGATACCCATCTTCTAATTCCTAGTTGGAAGTTCCTGTCTATCTGTCTGTCTCTCTTTCTGTCTCTCTTTCTCTCCTTCTTGCCCCCTCTTTCTCTCTGTATCCAAACTTAACAATAGTCATATTCAAAATTTCATCTATTCTCAAATATAAAAGATTTAGTTAGTTGTTGCCAATATTAACACTCTAAAATTCAGAATCACGAATTTTCTTACTTGATCTGAAGTAATGCGGACTTATTCCTGCTGTTGATACATATTCTTGATGAAAACAGTGCACTAAGATTATTTTTTACATAGATATTGTTCAAAATATTAACACAATGCCTATAAGAGAGAGCAAGTATTTTACAATATAAAATATTTTAGTAAACTATAAACTAAAAGAAAACATAAAACCAAATGGCTTAACTTTTAAAAGTATTAATGGTGGCTATGTATAATAAAGCAATGCATCAAGGATCCCGAAATGTGTGTATGTGTTTGCTACTAATTATATGCTAGTTTGTTATTTGTCTGTTTCTCTTTTTTAAAGGGTGCACACTCAGTAATACTTCCATGGCTTTGCTTTAAGCTGAACCTATAAAAAGTCAAAATTAATATCAAACTTAAACTTGTTCAAACCTAAACATTATCATACTTTCATAATAATAATAATAATAATAATAATAATAATAATAATAATAATAATAATAATAACAACAACAACAACAACAACAACTTAAGAACTTTTGATAGCTACTGCTGTTATGCTGCTTTGTGTGAATAGATGGGCACATTGTTGAGTTTATTATTAATGGTTAGTTGTAATTGTTTAGTTGTGGGTGTCAGTATCTAGTTCTAAATTTCTACTGTCGATTGAGCATCTCAATAAAGGTGGTTTATGATCCTAGAAATGCATAACAATTGCACATATTGGATACAGACAAACACACACACACACACACACACACACACACACACACACAGTAACAATTTGATGGAAATAGTTTTTCTGAAATTTCAGTTTCATTCAGAGTTTGGGATTAGTTCTTAGTTTTCCCCATTCACCTTGACCTTCTCTAATAACTATGAAGTTAATACTGAGTTTATAAAGCAGCTATTATTTACTTAATGGCCCATAACAGCTTCCATAGAGAATTTATATTTCACAGATCATTGATTTGATGGATCATGACAGGTCTTTTGAAGATGTTCTGGTCTACTGGGTCATTACGGACACTTTGCCTAGGCAGTAAATCTGTGTCCTAAATATCCTGGTAACCATTTTTTTCTGAAAGCATTTTAACAAAACACCATCAAACTGAATAGCAAAGGCTACATTCTTCACATTGCTAAGTTTACACAATTTTGACACAATTGGCATACTTTGCCATCTATCCAATTCTGTTCAATATGAGGAGATAAGAAAAAGAACTGATGCTAAAATCCAGTGTTACACTGAAAGGAAAGATTTGTAAAAATGTCTGTACTCCTCCCTGGCCCCTGTTTTAAATCCTAACACAGCTGCAGTATTTGGCATACTGCTAGTCAGGAGTAAAACTTGGAATTATGAACTTCAAATCATGAGATCATTTGCAAACATGTGTTTTTTTCCTCAACTTTAATTGTAATTCTTGTAAGTGCATGTGTTTTACTTTAAAAGACCAAAGCAATATTCAAAAGGACAAAGTGACAATAAGCTCCCCATTGATAAATGTTTTTTTCAGGCCTGCTGAAATTATTTTTTCTATACGTATTGACTTATAATTTGTTCAGCTGATATTTTTAGAGACACTCTGTCATAAACACTAGAGTAAAGGTCCCTGCTTGATGAGTGATATTTAACCAGTCAAAGGTCAATGCAAAACTTTTCTTTTTCATAATTGTTTAACAAATGGAGAAAAGAAATAAATAACGTGGCGTCCCACAGCATATGTGAAGTCAATGTTATATACAAAAATGAAGTGTGTGTGTGTGTGTTTATGTGTAGGTAGGTAGATAGATGATAGATAGATAGATAGTTAGATAGATAGATAGATAGATAGATAGATAGATAGATAGATAGATAGATAGACAGACAGACAGACAGACAGACAGACACACCACAGATACAAATATAGTATCTCTAAAATTGATTGTAGAATCTAGTATTTGAATCAAGCTCCATTAGTTTAAAAATGATCTGACAATATTTGTGGAAAAAAATAATAGGGTGAGTAGGACAAAAAGAAGAAAAGAAAGACTAAATCACAAAGTTCTCATCGCCCTCTGATCACCCTTTATCTTTGCTTACTTTTCTCTAATTTAATGTCAGTAACCTACTCAATATTCACCTGAAAAAGTAAAAAGGCCTGTGCTCATAATCTTTTCCATTGAAACAGTCTAGTTTCTTTTTCATTTATGTGAAAGTGGCCTATTCATTGAGATTGGAGAAAACCAAATATTTAGGGGCATGCTCACAATGTGAAGTATTGTAATAGAGGTGCAAGATATAATTTGGGATCATATGCCAGAATAAAAGAAAAAATAAATAAATAAATGCACGATTCCTTCTGGGCAGCCTTCACTCTTGAAAGTTTCATGAGATCTATTGGAAATTCCATTCAAGATACAATGAACAAGCCTTTTGAAGGTAATGGTGAGTTAAACGTTGCTTATGGGTTCTTTATTCTTTGGGGGAAACATTATAAAGAATAAAAGCTTTAACGCCAGTTTAGGATATAACATTCAAGGTGCAAAGAATTGAACCAAACCACAAATTATTTATTAGTTGTCAAATATCAGGGAAATCAGAAGATTCAGGCAGTTGATGATTATAAAGATTTATTGCAAGCTTAAGCCTTTTATAAGAATCTGAGCTACTAACAATCAAGAACAATGAGTGGGAATTAAGTGGGCATTCAAGGTGGACCGGATTTAGATTTTTTTAAATTTTTATTTATTTTATTTTGTGAAGTGATTATTAGATAACAGGTATAAGTATAAACATGGTTATGAATATATGAAATGGATACGAATAAGGAAAAAAAGAAACAATAGGACAGGGACGGTAGGCACGTTGGTGCGCTTATGCACGCTGCCTACAGACCTCTCAGGGGTGAGATCAATAGTAGACAGTCTAAGGTTAAAGTTTTTGGGGTTTGGGGAAGAAACCACAGTCAGTTAGACTATTCCAGACATTGACCACTCTGTTGCTGAGGTTGTATTTCCTGCAATCAAGTTTGGTGCAGTTTACCTTGAGTTTATATCTATTGTGTGCTCTTGTATTGTAGTGGTTGAAGCTGAAGTATTCATTGACAGGTAGGACATTGCAATATATAATTTTATGTACTATACTTAGATTGAACCGAAGGCAGCATAGTTCTAGGTTTTCTAGGTCTAAAATTTCAAGTCTGGTGGCAAAAGGTATTCTGCAACAAGTAGAGGAGTGCAGAACTTTTGTGAAATATTTCTGGAGTTTCTCAATTGTATTAATATCAGATATGATAAACTGTATTCAAGTATTGGTCTAGCAAATGTTTTGTATGCTCTAGTTAGTAGAGTGATATTACCAGTGAAAAAGCTACACAGGATTAGGTTTACAACTCTTAATACCCTTTGGCTATGTAGTTACAGTGGGCTCTAGCACTTAGATCATTTGAGATGAGTACTCCAAGGTCTTTGGCAAAGTCTGGGTCATCAACAAGGTCTTGATTATTCAGCTTGTATTTTATTTTCTATTTTTTTTTTCCAATATGTAAGACAGAGCATTTATTTGTTGAGATTTGAAGTTTCCATTTGTTTAACCATTCTGACACATAGTTGAAGTCTTTTTGAATGGTAGCAATATTGTCCGTGGTGTTGAATAGCTTTACATCATCAGTGAAAAGAACGCAGTTTCTCTTAATATGATTACAGTGGTCATTTATATAGAGTATGAAGAGAATTGGTACAAGAATGCTGCCTTGGGAAACACCATTGTTGAAGGTACAGGATTTGACAGGACACTCCCAATTTTGACCACTTGTTGTCTGTTTGACAGGAAAGCTTCTATCCAGTTATGCAGGTGTACAGAGATACCATAAAATTTTAATCTTAGGAACCGTTTGTCGTGAACCACTGAATCAAAGACTTTACAGAAGTCTATGTAAATTGCATCAATTGCTTTGCCCTAATCAAGTTGTGTTGTTCATATGTTTTTTTCAGTGTAAGAGTTGCAGATTACAGGATAGTTCTGAAACCAAATTGTTTATTAGAGAGGAATTTTCAATTATGCTGGGGTGTTCCTTTTTGAAGATGGGGATGACTGTGGCTAGTGACCATAGGGTTGGTAAGGAGCTAGTCCTGAAAGATTTTTCAAAGATTATGCTTAGTGCTTCGGCTATGGCAGTGGATAGCTTTTTTAAGAAGTAGGCACATATTCCATCCAATCCAATAGTTTAGATGGTTTTAGATTGCGTAGTGCATTTTCAACATTGTCTTCTGTAAAATCGATATGTATTAGATCATTGTAGTTGTCTGTGGTTCAACTAAGAAATATTGGGCATGTTCCATTGCTGTTTACAACTACTGACCCAAAGAATGTGTTAAAGAGGTTGGCTTTAATGGTGTCATTGTTGCAGTCTTTATCATTAGGTCCTTTCAGGGGTGGGATAGACATTGAGTCCTTTAGTTTGTTGTTTACAAAATTGTAGAAAGTGAGGGTGGAATTGGTGCATAGAAGGTTTTCCTCTTGCAGGCTTACAGGAATCCATGATTTATGATGCATTTGATCCTTCCCTGAGGTTCACCCTGGTCATCTCCTATATTAGTAAGATTTTTGTGGTAAAACAACAATGGTGAGGAAGCAGTATTTTATTTCCTCTTTGCCTCATTACCAATGTGACAGCCTTTGTAACTACCAGAATATAAAGAAATCAGACAGATAAATTTCACATCTACTCCATTTATATTCTAAATCATGCAAAAATGTACAAGGGGATAGCTTGAGTCATGATGCCAAAAATTCACATTTCATCATTTTGATAAAATCTCATCTTACAACCACTATCCTTGTTTAGCAGCATTTCAAACCTTAACAGTAGTGATAAATGTCAACATTTGATGTCTGCAATTTATTTTGAGTGGCATCTATTCATAAAGCAGCATTTCGTGTTCAATGCAACTTGAAGGATATGACAAATTCAATATAATTTAAGGTAAAGTATTTCTCAAATTTTATTGTTTATCTTTGGAAGAAAATCATTGTTTTTTAATTAAGTTATTTTTAATTATTCAAATTACAAGCCACTAAAATAGAGGTTATCTTGTAAACAATGACTCCTTGAACTGTAGAGGTGTTGATAGTATTTTATAATATTTCACTGCCTTAAATATTGTTACCACAGATAGAGTTGAAATTTATGGACTAATTATGTAGCAAGTAACTCATAATGAATGCATGCAAAATCAAAACAAGTTAGAATGAATAGAAGAAATGAAGGAAGGGTTTGGGAAAACTATTAATGAAGAGCTGGAAAACCATTGCAAGTAATTATATTTGCAAAAAACAACAACCCAGTGTTTAGTCCTGGAAGTTTTCAAGCCGGGTGCACACAAACACAAAAGAAACTCAAATGAGCTATTTTATTTCAAATTGATTGACTTGGTTCTGATAAACTGTTCTCAGCTACAAAGCCATCTGGTACTATTAGCTACTGAACAGTACAATTCTCTGACTTTATAAGGTATTTAGTCATAAAACTGTAATTGAAGAACACTAGCAATTTAGAAACATGAATTCAAGAAAATTCTTAGTAAGGCAATAATTATTCAATACATGTTAACTTTGGAATAACAACATATGGATATATAAGGTTTAGCAACAGGAATGAATGTTAAACTTAGAGAAGAAAGAGGAGACTATTAAAACTTAGAAATATGCAACAAAAACAATCTTTTGACAATATTGTTATGTTTACCATGAGGGATTAATCTTGAAATAAATATTGTATTCATATGAAATTGTGTATGGTTTACTAAATCTTATATGTTATGCCCTGTGCTTTATTATGGGAGGGAAAGTATTTTTTTCATATTTATTCTCAAATTTTATTGACTGCTTTCTATATTTGTTGTTTATTCCCATTCACATATCCCTATTCCCTTTTAAAAAGAAGGATAGATAGCCTGAAAATTATCTTCATGGTAGTGCACTGACACTAAGATTTCAAGACCATATGCTTTTTGCAGCTCTAGGAAGGAATGAGCAAACAAAGACAATCAGGAAAGGAGAGACACAAACTAACGACTTTCCTCAGAGTATAGTCTGCCTTTACAAAATCTTCCCAGAAAAGAGAAAAGCAGAGAGATCATGGATTAAATTATAATGCCGTTTTCCAATTCTGAAGTTCTGAAATACTGTGATTGTTTAGAACTACAAGAAAACCTGCTTTTGTTTTGTGTACCACATTGTTTAATATTCACAATTTGTATGCAGATTCCCTCAATCTATACAGTTTTGAAAGTGACTTGAATCAATATCTGCATTTTTATCACTTTGAGGTAAGATCAAACATAGTCAATGCATTCTGATGTAATGTTGAGGAAAAAAATGTTAAGGCAGCCTTCACAAATAAGTGGGTTTTTTTTTCCTAATTAGAATATTTTATCTAGAAACAAATCCATGATAGATATCCTGCATTCCCCATACCAAACCATAACTATTTGAATTTAGGAAAATCAGACATGTGCCAATTTTTTTATTTAAAATAAATAAAACCCCAAAAATATAAACCACATTTTATTGAAAATTTGGAAAAGAATTTGCTGCATATATTCATGTGTGTGTGTATGTGTGTGTATCAGTGTTGTTTCTGCAGGAAAGAAAATAAGAATAGTATTTCCTCAATCTATATTCTCTTTCAAGTGGATTCAAATTGCAAATGCAGGGAATATAACCTATAGACTGTGGCTGTATAAAAATATTATTAGAAAAGTAGGATTTCAATTTTCTATATCTTATTTATTGAAAATAACTAGTTCTAGAAAGATGCTAGTTTCATTCTGGAGAGATTTAGCTTCTCCACAAGGTAAGAACATTTTAAGCCCCTCCACAAAGTAAGAGCATTTAAATCTTATATTTGGGATATGTATTGCCAATATTTTTAAGCATGATATCTAGACATTTGGAAGATATCATACACTATAATTACCATTAGGTTTTATTGTACAATCATTTATGTTTCTATTCATAAAACTGATAAATTTAATAAATTTCTTCCCTCTGTCTCTCTAGGACTGTAGTCATCCCAAGTCAGAGATCAAAACTGATCAGTTTGGCATGTTATGTTTTCAGAAGCAGAGATAGTCTGCCTTGAAATAAATTTATCATCCCCTTGAATATGTTTCTTCTTATGATGTCTGTTGAAATCTAATGTCACTAAAAATTAAATATGGAACAAATAAAACAGAAAAAGGCAACAGCAACAAAGTACAGTGCAAAGAGGAAAACAAAACAAATCCACAGAGGACTGTCAAGAAAATAAATATTAAAGCAAAAACATAAATGTCAAATTACACGTGTGTGTGTGTGTGTGTGTGTGTGTGTGTATTTAGGTATGTGTGTATATAAACATGTTCAAACTTTTCAGTACACACACATACATAAAATGAAGCTAAAAAGAATTCTGAAACAAGAACAAGAAAATTTTTCTAAAATACAGTAGAGCAATCAAAAGAAAAAAGGCCAATTTTCTGTAGATATTCTCTGAAATGGCCATTTGAACCTGTTTTACTTTATGTCTAAAGGGTGTCTACCTGAACACTAGCAAGAAACTCCATTTGAACTGTAGATTGAAAACAGTGTCAAATATTGTTGCAGTTAACATATGACATCCTTTTATCTCTAAATGAGATTCAAAGAAACCATTTAAAATAAAATTCTTAATTAGAGTTACAAGTTTAAAAAAGGAAAATGAAGACACAAACAGTTCTCAGATCAAAATGGCTAAAATGTAGCCTAGCTTATTGGGAAAAAAGTTGTAAGGGTTAACATAACTTAATCAATGTAAGAAACATTTATGTATTATAGGAATGTATTCAATCCTAAATTCAAAGGAATTCACAGAAAAACATTTAAACAGACAAATCCAGTCTGGTGCTTCAGTAACTTACTGTAAATTTGTTCCACATATAGAGTATGTACCATGTGTATGTATGTATGTACGTATGTATGTATCAGTGGTGAGATTCAATTTTTTTTTACTACAGGTTCTGTAGCCGTGGCTTAATTTGTGGGTGTGGCTTGGTGGTCATGTGACTAGGTGCGCGTGACTTGGTCACATGACCAGAGGGGCATGGCTTTGTGCTCACATGATTGGATGGGCATGGCTTTGTGGGCATGTGACTAGGTGGGCTGGCCAGGTGACCATGTGACTGGCAAACCAAATACAAGTGGTCCTCACTTAATGGCAGGTTGCTTAACAAGTGTTCTAATTTATGACTGATCTCCACAGAGCTACTTAAACTATTTTTGAAGTTTTGACAGCCATACACACACACACACACACACACACTTCTAACCCTGCTTTTCTACGATTCTGTAAGGATCTCCTGCTGGAGGAGGGGATTGGACTAGATGACCTCCAAGATCCCTTGCAGGCCAGCCCTAGATTGCTGTGCTGCTTCAAAGAGTCTTCTGAAGCCAGGGTTTGTGTCCTTCCTTCCTCTCCCTTTTTTTCTCCCTCCCTCCTTCCTTGTATTTATCTATCCATTCATATATCTCATTCACTTTCTCCTCCTCCCTCCCTCTTTCTTTTTCTTTCTTTGTCCCTTCCTTCCATTTCTCCCTTTCTTTATCTATCCCTTTTCTTCCTTTTACTTCCTTTCTTTTCTCTTTCTTTCTCTTTTCTCTTTCTTTTCTGTCTTGTCTCTCTCCCTTCCTCTCTCATTCCTTCTTTTTCTCTCTTTCCCTCCCCTTTTCTCTCTCTTTCCCTCCCTTTTTCTCTCTCTTTCCCTCTCTCTCCCTCCTCTCTGTGTGTCTCTCTCTATGGCTCTCTCTCCCCCTTTGTATCTATCTCTGTCCCTCTCCCTATCTTCCCCACTCGCTCCCCATCTCTCCCTCTCCCTCTCTCTCTCTCTGTGTCTCAATGCCGCAGCTAGGCCAAGTGCTCTTTGCTACTTTCATTTCTTTTTGGAATCAAGACTGGCTGAACAAGGATCGCCAGCCATGCTGGAACCATCCCTTCAGGTGACTCTCCTCCTCCTCAGGTATGCACGCCATCCTCCCACCCCCGCCATGGCTGCTGGTCATGAGAGGAAGGGGAGGGGGAGACAGGTCGCCCAAAGAGATGCTTCCAGCGCGGCTGGTGATCCTTGTTCAGCCAGTCACTTCAGGCAACCCTCCTCCTCCTCCTCCCTCTCCTCGGGTGTGCACACCATCCTCCTGGCCCTGTTATGGCTGCTGGTCACAAGAGGAAGGGGAGCGGGATATGAATCACCCGAAGAGATGCTTCCAACATGGCTGGTGATCCTTGTTCAGCCAATCCCTTCGGGCGACCCTCCTCCTTCTCCTCCTTGGGCATGTATGCCATCCTCCCAGCCCTACCACAGCTGCCGGTCACAAGAGGAAGGGGAGGGGTAGATGGGTCACCTGAAGTGATGCTTCCAGCACAGCAGCCAATCCTTGTTTAGCCAGTCCCTTGGGGCAACCCTTCTCCTCCTCCTCTCATGACCGGCAGCCGTGGCAGGTCCAGGAGGGAGGTGTGCATACATGAGGAAGAGGAGGAAGAGAAGGGTTGCCTGAAAGGACGCTTCCAGCAGGGCTGGCGATCCTTGTTCAGTCAGTCTGGATTCCAAAAAGAAGAAATGAAAGTAGCAAAGAGCACCAAGGAAAGCCAGCCATGGCTTTGAGGGAGATATAGGGACACAGAGAGAAAGGAGGGGGGAGAGAGGGGAAGATAAGGACCCAGCTGGTCACCCTTACCTTCTCAGGCCAGGCTAGGGAGTGGAGGTTGAGGGGCAGGACCAGCCTCTTCATGCATCGACCATGCACAGCCAAGTAGAAGCCTGGGAACAGTGCTCCTGGCTCAGCTGGCCTGAGGGGCTAATGCAGGCATATTACAACAAGAGGGGTGAGAAGCCCCAGGATATCCGCCCACCCATCTGTTGACTGGCTGGGCCAGGCCGGACTGGAAGAGATGCGTCTGCTGGGAGAAGGAAGAAAACGTGCTCTGGGAGGGCAGGTGGATGTCCCAGGACTGCTGCACATGCACACTGTGTATGTAGTGGCTGCACATGCAGTATGCATGTGCAGCAGCCCTGGGACATCTGCCTGAGTTGTGCCATGACCACCACGTGGTAGGGAAAGCTAGAGAGCTACCAGGACACGTGGACAACCAGGTGACCGGGCACCGGGCACCCTGTTCGGGGACATGGCCAGCCACTGGTTTGCTGACCCACGTCAAATCACTGCTACCGGTTCACCCGAGGCAGTGCAAACCAGTTGAATACCACCTCTGGTATGTATGTATGTATGTATGTATGTATGTATGTATGTATGTATGTATGTATGTTCTAAAAATAACATAGATTCCACATATTCAATAAAGGGAAAAGCAGAATAATGGATATCAGAATTATATGTTTCTCTATCCAGTTGTCTGTCATGCTGTCCCATTTCAAGTTCTCTTACAGTTTGTAAGTAACCTGATTAAAAACTGGTAGAAACTTACAAAAAAATCTCTTCCCATACACTTTCATATTTAGTAATCTAGTCTATAATACTATAATACATTATTTTGAACTGTTAAAAGTAATAAGGCTTTTCATAGTATCATCCAGGCTTTCTCTGAAATCTTGCACGGCTGTCCCATTTGCATCTTTAACAACAGTGCTTGGTATATCCAAGCTGCATTACAAGCAGCACAGCCATTACTTTTAGAATTCAGACATTCCATTTGTATGGATGAATGTTGTATGGATGTGCTTCCACAACAGTTCCAGATTTTCATTTTTGTTTTAATGTGTGCACCATAGTTAGCAGATACTGAATATTGTCATCATTATTCTGGAGAACTGGTAGCAGAAATTTTGAGTAGTTTGGAGAACCAGCAAATATTAAGCCACGCTCACTGAACTGGTAGTAAAAAAATTTGAATCCCACCACAGATCATTATGTAAAAATAGAAGATATCTACAAAACAGTATGTGATAGGTTAAATTACATGTTATTTTCATGATTAGCAGTCAGAAATCTATAAGATACACACAAAAACATTCAGGAATTAAAATCTTTATTATCCAGTGAATCCAGTCTACATAATTCAATGCATTATGTTGACATGAAGGTTTTAACTTGTTTATATTCAACAAGACCACTGGAATTTACTGTTAGAAACAGCTTTATAAAAGCTTTATTAGCTTCAAGTTTATTTGGGGGAACAAATGAAAGAGTTGACTTTTATCTCTAAAGTTCTTTAACTGCTTGGAATGTTGGCATATTAATCTTTTATATGAAATTTTGCCAAAGGATTTGTTTCATGGTGCTATCAACCTGAGTGATGAAACTGGTAAATAGAAGGAAATGTGCTATACTGGATTTCTGTCTGGCTAAATTTTATTCACCCAGACTCCTCAATGTTTTCATTTATTTGTTTTATTCTGTCACAGCTATTTTATCACTTTCATCATTCCATCATTACTTTTTATTGCTTTCTTAGGGAATCCTGATAGAAAGTGGATTTAATAAAATGCTTTAATTGAATCTTTTATCATCTTACTTGTTAGCCACCTTGACAGTTTCATACTTTATCTTAAAATCAGTTTATGTATCTTAAAATCAGTTTATCAATCAATTGAACTAAAAAAAATTGCATTAAAAAGATTAAGACTAGGAAACATAATCGAATATGGCTTGGACATTGTTATGTCAGTCATGTACCATACACACAGCAAGTTCAGAAACTTGGTAAGGTAAGAGCTGAGCAATATTGGATAGAAAAGCTTTCTCATAAAAGCATCTTTATCAAGATTGCCGTGAGTTGTGGAGTTCAAAATTTCTGAAGCAGTACAGTTAAAGGACAGAGACATTGCTAATATTATTTCTGTGTGTTTCAAGCTAGAGCTTTTCAACCCCAGATAGCTTTTTGATGTACTTTCATTGAATATTGGTATGAGAACCTTCACCTGGCCTGGAAAGATTAAATAACAAAAAGTAAATATAATGTAGAAGTAATATCTTTATCAAAGATAGAGTTTTCCCACACATTTTCAAATACTGTTATAGATCTTAATAGAATGTCTCTGTTCTCTGAAATGAAATGTCTTACCATAAAAATATCATGACAAAAATGGTTTTGTCTGTTATTAATCTATCGAGTGCAGGCAGCTGGCTTTTTAAAATAAAGTCAAAGAAATGCAACACAGTAAAGCCTCACCTGCTATGGGTGCTGAAGGTTTTTTCTAAGATTCATTTTTTAATTGATTGGTTCTGATGACTTCCATTGTTCACCCAAAGATAGGAAACAAGGATGGCAAGAGCCAAGATGGGTGAAAGATTTACAGCTTTTAAAAAAAAATAGTTTATATTAAATTAAGAAGTGTTTATCTTTCTTATTAAGTCATAGCCATATGTAACTTTAATAAGAAAGATTTTTTCAGAATCAATTACATTATGTAGCCAGAACATCTTTTTTTCTTTATTATTTATATGGCCATTCATATCACAGCATGATTTGACCCCACAATGATGGTCAAATTTGCTCAAGAGAAACTTTCAAAGTCAAATGTAAGCTGTACTGCATCATCCCATACTAATTAGCATGTATTTACAGGTGCTTATCATATACCTTAAATAATATTTTAGCTAGTGCATGAAAATATTTACAGACCCCTCACATCCCGGACATAAACTGTTTCAACTCCTTCCCTCAAAATGATGCTATAGAGCATTGCACACCAGAACAACTAGACACAAGAACAGTTTTTTCTCGAAAGCCATCACTCTGCTAAACAAATAATTTCCTTAACACTGTTCAGCCATTTAAAAAGTCTGCACTACTATTACTATTAACCTTCTCATCACTCCTTATCACCCATCCCCTCCCACTTGTGACTGTATGACTGTAACTTTGTCGCTTGTATCCTTACGATTTGTATTGACTGTTTCCTAGTATAATTTGATTGCTTATTGTACCCTATGACTATCACTAAGTGTTGTACCTTAAGACTCTTGATGAATGTATCTTTTCTTTTATGTATACTGAGAGCATTTGCACTAAAACAATTTCCTTGTGTGTCCAATCACACTTGGCCAATAAAGAATTCTATTCTATTCTATTCTAACTTTCCATTTTTCATGAAAGGCCAAATAATGTACATTAAATCCAAAGTGATCTACCTGAATAAAAGTATAAAGTGAAGAAAAAGTGATAATACTGGAGCCAAATATAAAAACCTATCCATTATCTTAATAGTTGACAATTAACTATTTTCTATTACAAAGTACTTATTTTAAATTCAACTTTAGATACAACTAGCTCAAGTGTTCTTCATGAAGGTTAAGAACAAAATTCATGATATGTTTTTTTTTTAATTAAATCTAAATGTCATGCTTTCATTCCTATTTTGGGAATGTGGATTCTATGAGAAAAATCCAAGTTTTCCATTCTATTAATGGAAAAAGTTGGACAATTTTGTCTGACTGCTACATTCTAAGGTGTAGGATAAAAATAAAAGCATTAAGTAGCAGTTTCAACCATTATTATATTACATAGCACCATTATTGAATGCATCAAGTAAGCAATTGATGTTTGTCGCCATTATGTTTCTCTATAACTCAGAGAATAATTACTTGTTCATTTGTCAACTTCTTTGTCTTCTTTGATTCAGCACTTTTTAGTGTTTGGTTGCTTAAATTGCCCATAAATATCTGATTAGGATTTGGTCATATTAAATTGTGAATCAATTTTTCTTGTCAACTTGATTGGCAGGAGAAAGCTTTTCCAGACTAATATGTTGAAGAGTAGATGTTTTATTATTATAACTCTTATCATTACAATATAACTTTATAACTCTCTAAATTAAAGAATCTGTGATGACCCAGGGCATGGCACAAAGGCAACACAGTCAAATAAGCAATAATAGTCCCTTTATCATCTCCAACTTTGCCCCCAATGTTCAGGTTATCTTCAGCTGGGGAAAAACTCTCTTTTAACTGTAGAAAGTTCAGTCCAAAACAAGGTACACACAAACTGTAACTAAAAATCCAAACAAATCAAGCTGAAGTAATTAGCTTGACAGGGCAGAAGGAATTTTAGATTTGAAAGCACACCAACACTCACACAATTAGGAAGATGCCAGGAACACAAATAAGCCATGACAATACAAGATAAATTCACATTTGCTCCCAATAGCTTGCATATAGCTTCTTTTTTTATACACTGTGTTCCCAGCTACAGCTAATGAAGAGAATCAGGGCCCTTTCCTCCCCCATAAGCCATGCAACTCACGTTGCTCGCTTCTCTGTTCCTCCCTACATTGCCTAGGATGAAGAGGGGTTGGTCCTGGGTCTTTCTCTGAATTCCTTCTCCCTTGCTCTACCCCTCCCCTGCTCTGCCCAGCTGGACTTTGCCCTTCCCAAGTTTCTTCCACAGCCAACAGAGTCACACTCCCACTCCCTGTCAGCTGTTCGGCTTCCCCCTCCAAGTCAGATTCCAACAGGGGCATGACAGAAGCATCAGAAATAAGTACATTATAGTAGCTTGTATTATGTAGAAGGACATGTCTTGTACATCTTGGGATTGTGTATCCCAATATAATTTGTCCCTATTATTACAAGACCAAGTCAGAAATTATTTCCATTAATTTTCCAATAGAATAGATGCTATCTTTTCTCAAAAAGGATTCAAATCTAAAATCAGAATGTAAAAAAAGAAAAGAAAAAAGAAAAGAAACAACTTCAATTTTCCATGAAATTGTTCTGTAAATTTTAGTAACTGTTCTTGAACATGTGAAGATTACAATATGAAATCACCTATCTACAATTTCTCAAGTAGTTAAATTCTTTGTTTCTTAAATTAAGAAAACTGAATAGCATCACATAGCATATATTAAGTAACACATATCTAGTTTTAAAATATTTGCTATCCTTTTTTCCTGAACTGGCACAATTAAGCTCCTACAATTTTGTAACTGCCTAGAAACCTGCCAATTTATTCTAAAATTTTATGATTGGGTAAAATGGGGGATTATCTTCATAGAATCATAAAATGTAAGGCTTTTATTGAGATCATATACTTCAATTCACACATCAGAAATCATCTAAGTGTCTCCAACAGGGTCTATGACAATTTGCCATGACCAACTCACCATGGCTAACTCACCATGGCTAACTCACCACAGCCAGCTTGCCATGGCCAACTCATTGCAGGATAACTTGCCATGGCCATCTTGCCACAGGATATCTCACGGTGGGACAAGAGTTACACTAATATCAAAGAAATGGTGGAATAGAATCATTAAAGAAAGAATGCAAAAAGAGGGACAGAAAGAAATGTGAATGGCAAAAATGAAAATACATTTGTTCCGTTGTCAAATAGCTCTTACCTTTAGGAAGTTTTTCTTTGATTCTGCTGGAAGTTAGAAAAACCTGGCTGATTCAGCAGGCCTGGAAGGCTAATATGGTATGAGTTTTTCCCACATTAGTATCAACATTTGTTGATGAATTTTAGTATTTCCGGGTGCAATTAGATGTTGTTGTTTTTAATGTTGCTAATATTTTTATTTACAATTATTATTTTTTGCTTTGTATTACAATAGTGCTTTCTTATGCATAATGTAAACAAGGCCACTCAAACATGGATGTAATTTGAGCAATCTATGAACATAATAAACAACTATAACAAAAAAAAGCTAAAGTCAAAATTGGCCACTACTATAGCCCTCCAATTTATCAAAAAAAAAAAAACCCAGCTAATTTCTTGAATTAGACATACATAAAAAGTGCTTGTGGAGGAACAATGGCAAGAAGCTCTGGAAGACAGAAGAAAGCTATATGGAGCAATGGACAGACATAACATGACACCCCTAACAAAGACAAACTTCCACAAGCTGAGGAAGAGCACTCTACACAAAAGGAAGTACTCCTGACACTTCCTTGAAGAAGAGACAGTGATGGATTGGGATGATTTCCTCTGAGAAGGATTAAACAAGAATCTGTTGGGCCAGAGAGTTTGTTAAGAAAAGTGTGCTGTCTTACCAGACCACATACATTCAGAATGTGGAAGAAAAAAACCTATAAGACCCTTTAAGTCTATTGACAAATATCCTTTTATATTGATCTGTATGGGAATAAATGACACAACCAAATAATTTTGAAGACATTGCAAGGGATAAAATATTAGAAGATAACAGAAAAGGGTTGCTTTGTTGCCTTTTTCAGTTGAAGGCTGTGACTCGAGAAGAACCAAAAAAATTGTGGAAGTGAATAACTGGCTATGCAGATGATGCAAAAATGAATACTTTGATGTATTATTTTTTCCTGAGTGACTCAGTTTATCATTGGGTCTAATGATACCAAGAACATAGCATAAATTCATCCCTTTTGGTTCCAAAATTATGGAACAATTGTTGTGAAGGTGGATAATATCTCTGCCTTAAATAAAAAATAATGTTAAATGTCATTACATATCAAACATTTCAAGTCAGAATATACTACTGTAAACAGCATAAAAGGTTGAATTCAGCAGGGAATTTTTAATGCCCTACCTACAATTTTGTATAGTAAACATTACATTTTTATGTAGTGGATAGATAATCTTTCAACATTGGCTATATTGGGATATTTATGAGTTATAGATAGGATTTTCCTTGATTTCTTTTTATTCCTGACAAGACATAGCTAGTTCATTTAGCCTTTGTTTATGTGAATTGCTTTCTTGGAATACAAAATCAGACTTGGAAATCTCCCCATTTCCTGCCTTGTCATTTGCAAATATGAAGTTTCCAAGGCACTCATCATACTAAATCTTGAAAGCATGCAGCTGAAACAAATAATTTCTATGGGCTTATGAAGGCTGAAAATCAAAGGGATAATTAGATCACAAAACCAAGTAACTTCTTATTTTGCATAAAAGGTAATTCATTTTTGTCAATCTTGGGCAATGGCATTTGAGACTTATATCTGTCTGCCTATCTATCTATCTATCTATCTATCTATCTATCTATCTATCTATCTATCATCTATCATTACATTTATAGGGCTGCCCATATCATGAAAAGTAACTCTAGGCAGCACAAAACAAAATTATAAAATAATAAACATATAAAAATATTTTTGTTTATTATATTAAAAAAAAATCATGATATGTTAATATTTGCTTTCCCATTTAAAATGTGCTTTCCTTGCATAAATACTTGGAAGACAACAACCAGATATATTATATACTAAAGGATGAATTAAACAAAATTTAATGTTTATTTAAATCAATGTATGCTGCTCTATAACCATACTAAAGGTTTGATTTGATTTGATTAAAATGAATGGACACTGTACATTCCAAATTTTATTTACCAGGTCTGTTAGTAACAGTGTCTACCGATCAGGCTACTTTTGTCCAAACAATGAAAGTAGCACCAAAGTGTTAAATAGGAAGTTGCAGTCCTTTTGTATATGCATACAAAGTTGTGATGTACATATAAAATATCATTGCTTGTATTATGGTTCCTGAGGCTGCATTTATCATCCTAATTTGTTTTCCCCTTCCCCACAGTTGTTAGTAGTGCAGATGGAGAACCCCTTCAAACACATAATAAATTCAATGTACAGTATTATTTAATACTTGATCATTCAGTAAGCAAGATGCTTGTTGATTCTTATACATAACATGCTTTTTTCTGCTAAAAAAAATGGAACATGGAACATTTCAATAGGGTCATGTGATCTGAACTACAGACATCTGGAGAAGAGTGGTTGACCTGATTTTTACAGGCCAGATCTAATTAGATCTACGTTCTACACCAGGGGTGTCAAACTTGATTTCACTGAAAGCTGCGTCAGGGTTATGTTTGACTATCCCTGGAAGCCAGGGATAGGCCAAGGGCATTGGCACTTTGATGTCACTTGTGTTGGGGCACCTATGGTCTGAGGGCTCTGCCAGCGAAAACGGGTTCCCAAACTCCATTTTTAGCCGGGATAGTGTCCTGCAGCCTTCTGCCAGTGAAAACAGAGCAAGGGGGGTGGGGCTTGCATGGCCCTCGTGAACTCTGTTTTTGCTGGCAGAGGATTGCAGGAGGCCATCCTGGATGAAAATGGAGCTCTTCCGAGTTCTGTTTTCACTGACAGAGGCACTCAGGGCTGGACATTAACTGTTTCCAGGGCAGCCTGATGGGCTGGATCTAAGCACCTGCAGGCTAGATCTGGCCTCTGGGCCTTGAGTTTGGCACCCCTGTTTTATACAATTTTATATCTACATGATAGTTTTAAAAATGGCTTTTGCATTGGAGCTGCTATACTTTATACAGAATGACTAAGTTAATTGGTATAAATGAAACTTTTCTAAAAGGCTGAGGGAGTGATTATGATTAACTGCTATTTAAAAGATATATTTCAACATAATTAGAACTACTTTGGTGCAAATATATTAACATTTTTTTAAAATAGGAAATAAGCATATATTGTCAGCAACAGACTCTCAACTATTACAAGCAAAGCAGGTCAGTACATTTAAATAATATATAGCAAATTATATCTGCAATTAAGTTTGTAAACAAAGCCTGAGCTATAAATAACTATTTAATCATTCAGTATGACTTTAAAAAGTAAAAAAACAAACAGAAATAGAGCCAGGTCTCAATTATAAGCTCAGATAGGCCTGGAGAGGTTCTACTCACATATTCATAGATATAAAAGTAGAAAACATCAGTTGTAAAGGAGTTACATCAAATTTCATCACTATTTGCCCTTCAGATATGGCATTTGGCACAATCTTTTTAGGCAAAGAAAATGCTCTTAGAAATAAACAATAAAATTTGCAAGCATTTTTAATGGCACAAATGTAGATCCTTGTAAAATTATGCTGAGGATTAATTTAATGCAAATTAAATTATGTTATACTGGGCAGTGTGTTGAAAGCACATACACACACATACCACCTCAAACTGTAGGAGTATGATAACGTGGGAAAAATAGATTCCACCCAGTTCTGAAGTATGGGAGAAGAAATATACTTGCTTTATTTGAGTCAGATTTTTTTCCCAATGGTTGCAGTTTTGAAGGAGCAAGTATTGACCAGCAGAGACCCAATGTTTTCATGTGCTAGGACTTATTACCAACAATTTATGATTCAGAGTGTTTACACTTTTAAGTGGACATCCTTTTGATTCCTGTTCTCTTCAATGTCACTAAAGAAGGGAAGAAATGAAAGAAGACAAGCAATTTTAGTGCACTTAAATAGAATAGAATAGAATAGAATAGAATAGAATAGAATAGAATAGAATAGAATAGAATAGAATAGAATAGAATAGAATAACAGAGTTGGAAGGGATCTTGGCGGTTTTCTAGTCCGACCCCCTCTTCAGGCAGGAAACTCTATACTATTTCAGACAAATATTTGTCCAATCTCTTCTTAAAAACTTCCAGTGTTGGAGAATTCACAACTTCTGCAGGCAAGTTTTATTTTTATTTTTTATTTGATTCGTCAATCACTTAAAAGATAATAGGTATAAGTATAAACATAGTTATGAATACATGAAATGGATACATATAGGAAAAATAAAAAGAAACAATAGGACAGGGATGTTAGGCACATTGGTGCGCTTATGCACACCGCCTACAGACCTCTTAGGAAAGAGGTGAGGTCAATGGAAGATAGTCTAAGGTTAATGTTTTTGGAGATTGGGGAAAAAACCACAGAGTCAGGTAGAGTATTCCAGACATTGACCACTCTGTTACTGAAGTCGTATTTCCTGGAATCAAGTTTGGTGCAGTTAACTTTGTATCTATTGTGTGCTCTTGTGTTGTTATGGTTGAAACTGAAGTATTCATTGACAGGTAGGTTAATTGTTCTAACTGTCCGGAAATTTCTTCTTAGCTTCTCTCCTTGATTAGTTTCCATAGATTGCTTCTTGTCCTGCCCTCAGGTGCTTTGGAGACTCCCTCTTCTTTGTGGCAACCCTGAGAACCCCTGAGTTTTAAGAAATGCATCTCGAGTAATGCATCCAAAAAATAACTTGACAAATTCAGATACTATTTAATCATTACTGTATGACGCGTCTTAAGCAATAACATAAAATCAAGCTAAAGAGCCTTCCAATTTCTGAAAAGTTTTGTTCTGTGAAAGAAAGTTTCTCCAGTCCGAGCATTCTAGTTTTTTCTTGTTCTTATTTATTTAGGATTCACCCAGATTTTTGTGAGGGGGAGTTGAGGAGAGGATAGTATTTTAAAGATCACTTTAATGTTGGTGTTTTGTTTCTTCACTTAGTCACACTGTATTATTTCATAATATCACTTTTGTTCATGATTCTGAATTGAAAAGGAATATTGGGAAGACTCCCTTCATCACATTTTCTCTTGAGGTTGTATTCAATAATAAAAGCTGCATATTGAAGATAACATTATACAATAAAAGCCAGGACTCTTGCCCATAGTTCTTAATTAAGATAACTACCCTAACTCTGAATACAATCACAATGATTTCTCAAAATTTTCTTCTCAAATAGAAGTTTATTTTTTATTAAATTTAGTAAGACTGTTTGGATGAATATTTCAGAATAAGTTTTAGTTCAGTATTAGTATGGCAAGACTTAAATCTTTATAAATAGAAAAAAGTTTAGATCTACACACCACAAAATTATATATCAATATGCTGAAGTTCAATTCCAGACTGCACCCTCACATTTAAGAATATTGTATTAATTATAAATTAATGTTTATGATCAGGCCTAAGTATTAACAATAGATGGATCTTTGGTGAATTACTAAAATGGGGCAATTTTGATCTATAAACTGATCTATATATCTACATCTCTATCTATTTATTTATCTTCTGTAATTATTTGAAAAAAAAACTAAAAGTAATCTGAAAAAGTTTGTCAGTAAAATAGCTTAACCAATTAGTTATGATAATCTAGGAATGAGACTAAATATTTTATTTGGTTCTTACTGAAATAAATATCAAATTTTTATAAAGAAAATTTATAGAAATGATATCCATGATTTAATTATTTTTATTTGGAACTTGGGAGCTAACAATTACATTATTTCCTAGAACACATCTCTTTGGAGGCCCAAATTAAGTGGGACTGAATGCTTATCATTGGTGCTGCCTTTAGAGACCAGAGAATAGTTTAGACTAGGAGTGTCATACTCAAGGCTCAGTGGGTTGCTTAGATCTGGATCACAGGGCTGTGTGACCCTCCCTGGCTCTTTTTTCAGCTGTGACGGCCTCCTGTTGCCCTCTGCCAGCAAAAACAGAGCTCAGGAGGGTTGTGTGTGACCCTCCCAGGCTCCATTTCCATCTGTGATGGCCTCCTGTTGTCCTCTGCCTGTGAAAACAGGCTCCTGAGCTCTGTTTTCAGCCATGGTGGCCTTCTCCCGGCAAAAACAGAGCACATAGGGCTGCATGTGCCTCCCCTCTGGGCTCTGTTTTCATTGGCAGATGGTGGCAGGAGGCTGTCATGGCTGAAAACAGAGCTCAGGAGCCCATTTTCACTGGCAGAGTGCTTGGGCCACCACCGATGCCCCCGACATGAGTTACGTCAAGCTGGCCATGCCCACAATGGCATGCCCATCCCAGCCCCTGAAGTCAAACACAACCCTGATGTGGCCCTCAATAAAATTGAGTTTGACACCCCTGGTTTAGACATAACTAACCAAGGTTTCTTAGACAGCAGATTATGCAATATCAAAGCATATAATTCAATATTAAAACAAAGTAGGTCTTCTATGATTCATTCAAGACCACCCATTAGAACACCTCTTACAGATATTGGAAAAGATTTTAACGACCTCCTGATCCATTTCTGGATTATTATTGTGTATAAATCGTTATAAAGCTTGAGTTCATGCAATAGATATTTGCTTATGCAACGCAGTAAAAATTAGTAAAAATATGTACTAACTCTAAATGTTTGCTGGAAAAGTTAAAAGAATAAATGAAAAAAATATGTAATTTTATGCCCTGTGGTCTTTTCTTTCCAGGAAGAAAACTAACAGACCAGAAAAAGCTATTCCAGTTCTCTTTTAATTTGCTTCCTGATGTTGTTGCTATTTTATTTGATTTGTTAGTACAAATAGTCCTTGTTTAGCAACTGCCTTATTTAGTGACTACTTGTAGTGACAAATGATGAACAAGTAAGTATTATCAATTCTTGTATTTACAGCCATCTGTGACAGATCATTTACAACAGATCTGTAAAGCAAATGAAAGCTGAAGTAAGATCATAAGCACAGTTTTGGTTTCATTTAATGACCAGGTTTCTGATTCTAATTATGGTTACAAAATATATTCACATATATTATGCAATGACCAGGACATAATGATAATGGTGATAATATGGTATTCAAAAACAATAATTACAATATTAAGAATAAAAACTAGAATTTTACAATCCTGCATGCTTTGTAATATGTATTCTCAAGCTATTGATATAGTTGCTTGTTATTCTGACACCAAATAACATGAGGGTCAGTTTGGTGTAGTGATTAAGACACTAGGCTAGAAGCCATGAATTCTAGGCCTGTTTAGGCATGAAGCCAACTGGATGACCTTGGGTGAGACCCTATCTCCCAGCTCTGAGAAGGAGGCAATGGAAATCCACTTCTGAAAAACCTTGTGAAGAAAATGCATAGATTTGTATATCCTCTCTCCAGGGGTCAACGCTGATTCAAAGGCATAAAAAATATAATTCCTATGACATACTTCTCTTCTCTGCATGAGGTATAACCCATACTTACTAGGGAGGCAGCAGAAGATTTATATTGATTTTTCATAATAGCTATGAATTGGTCTGTCTAATTTCAAGATTATATTTACATTTGTGTTTGCAATGACACTACTGCAGAGTGACAACAACAGAATATAGCTCTTCCAAGATAAAGTTATTGAAGGGCAAGCCACTGAAACTATTACTGTGATCTCTATTTTTTAAAATGTTATATTAGATAAATATATACATATACATTCACAATTACATTATCACAGTGATGAAAGGACTATTTAAATCATATTCTTTTGCCTTTTAGAAGGACAAGGGAGCAAAATATTTTCTCTACAATAAACACCTTTAATATCATTGATTGTCACAAATGGCATTATACAACATATTTATTCTTACTTTTTTCTTTTTTGTATATTATTTTAATGGTTTCATACTGCTTTTATAATTTGTGTATTGCATCTTTATTTTTATTATTACAATGTATATTTCTATTGACACATCAAATAGATTAAAGAAAATCAGAAGAGCTGGGGTTTGAGTTTCACCCTTCCAAAATGGTTACGTTTAATCTTCAAAAGCATTCAAAATGTCTTAAAATGATGATTGCAGCAAGGATCCATTTCTGTATATTCAAAGAAATTGCATGACTTTGAGCCTTGCTGGCATAGACTACTTTGAAGATTAGATATGGCCAACATGACTAAGAGGGTCAGGACTCACCCCTACTGCTTCATTATGACTTATAATCTTTTTCAAAATACTCAAGCAGCGTTTCTATTGTACATTCTTCTTGTTTCTTTTAATAGTTTTATTTCAGGATCATAAGGTACTCCTGATTTGTACTAGTTGTCAATTAATTTCTGAGCACAATTATATATTTTGATGTTAAATGTTCGAAAAAGATTCAGTATTTTTTGCCTGGGTTAAGATCTCTAGAAGAAATCTTTTGAACTACCTATAATGACTCATTTATTAGATGCTCAGAAATGGCCTCCTTCTGAATTGCTCTTAAACGAGACAATGTATTTTTTTAGAAGTTATCTTTGGCCATTCCTTACTCCACATTTAGAACAAAAGGTAAAGACTCATTTCTTCAATTAGCCTTTAAATACCAGTGCCCTTACCTTTAGGTAAGAAATTACCTTAAAGCTTTTAAGGTAATTTCTCTTTTGTTTTAAAATTTATTTTGTTGTTAAGATTTAAAGGTACTAGCTAACATGACTCTTCTATGAATGCAAAAGTGGGATACTAAATGAATAATCTAATTATATCAATACTTCTTATTCTGCCCTAAATTTCCACCAATTAACATGAGAATCAACTCTACTGAGTACTGCTAGTTCACCGAAATAATAGGAGATGCACTTCTGTTTGTTTCAATGAGGCATGTAGTTTATGCCTTCAAGTGCTGATTCTTTAGAAATATTTTTTTTTAAAAAAGGTTTCAAAGCAGCTCAGATAGCAAAGGAAGATGAAAGCTTGAGAGCACATCTTTGAAATGAAGTGATATTGGCTTCGGGTGTTATGTGCAAACAGCTTAATACAGTGATCTCAATCATCTTTTCCTTTGCAATCTCAGTGGAAATAACGTGATAAATTGGTGTATTACAATATTTTACACACCATTTTCCAGGTCAACTTGTAAAGAAAACCCTTGAACAGAAGTACATACATAGCAAAGACAGGGAGGACAAGAGACAAGAGGGAGGCAGGAACTGCTCTTTGAAGTTATTAGTGATGCTTTTCTAAAAATGAAATCTGCTAACAGCATCTGTACTCACCTATTCTACTTGCCTTTGTGACAGACACTGCAATAAATTAATATTAAAAAAGAAAATATGCTTTTCAGAGATTCTAAAACTGTTTTTAATAATCCTGAAACCAAAGGGACAGAAGCATTTGAATTAAACAACCAACCTTTCTGGAATAAATTTTTCTTCTGGAATAAATTTTGAACAAAGGGCTGAAACTGACTGCTAGAATTATATGTAGGGAAGATTTTGACCACAGCTTATAGAAGGAAAAGGAAATAAAACAGTCTTTGAAATCATGATCTGAGCACCTATACACAATAAACAATAAATTCTCCCCTAGGGTTTGTTTTTTTCTGCGTGATTAAACTATTCTGAATATCACATCTAGAAGACTCTCAAAAGACCAGTTAAGGATTGATATATTATGTAGTTAATTATTGTAATGTGATTCTTTTGAAATCAAAATAGTATGTACCTCAGGTAGACTATTTTATTGAACATTTCATTGAAATATACTGATCTTACATTATATTAGAAAATATAATACATAAAATGTCTTTGCAGATGTTCTTCCTTCTTAAATGGATTGCTTTTTCTTTTGTTATTGTCTATGATATCAGTCATTTACATCTACAGTAGATATAAGTCTTGACATACCCAACAGAAATTACATCTAATGACACAGAATACAATGCTCTAAATTAAATAATGGTGATGCTTTAGTCCTTATACAGGGCTCTAGATTAAAATATGACTGGATTATGCATGTCACTAGTAAGAAATATAGTGATGTCCTGTCATAAAGTCTGAATCTGAAACCATGCACCTCTATTTATAAACATCAATGAGAAGCTTCCACAATACCAAACCTAACCCTATTGTAAAGCAGATATGCATATATGTAGTATTGATGTCTACACTGAAGAAGTGGGATGGGAGATTTATTATAAGAATTGTCCTTATAACATAAACATAATTTATGCTGATATTCTTCTTTAACGTTTTAGTGACAAAATGGGAAAAATCCTGTTTGGAACAAGCGAGGAAGACTTTGGACTCAACAAATACAATACAATACAGGAGATAAAATGTTAAATTAAGATAAAACTATAATAATATCTCCATAATATAGAGCCATGGGAATAGTAATGTCATAGATGTTATAAACCAATATCTAAGGAAGCTAACCATCTAAGCACTTGTGATATGGTTGCAATCATTCCACGTGCCTTGAAATTTCCTGAGGAGTCATTCTTGTATTATATATGTTATAGTTTGTTCCAGTGCACATTGTAGGCTTTCAGCCATTCCCCACTTAAAGAGCTTTGCCTTAGTTCTGGCATGACCTGTCCTGATTCTATTCAGCTGGCTCCATATTTTGGGAAACAACTCCGGAAAATATTTTTGTTGTGTGATCTGTTTTGTTGTGGTTATTAAAAAAATTCCCATTTTGATCACTATTCTTCATCCAGATTGTAAGACTATAATATGCTATTTCAAATTGGTTTTGTAGATTTAAGCATGAGGAGAGATAGAAAGTCTAATATGTTATGTATTGGTAGATTTCTACATGTGAATGGAATGTTTATCTTATTCCATTCTCAAACTGTCCATTCTCAAATTGTTATTGCCTGAGATCAGGAAGAGCAGTGATAAAAGGAACAGCCTTCTAGTGTATTGACAAAAGACAAGACAGATAGTTTTTGCTGAAGACACAGACACAGTGAAGCTAATGAAGTGTATATTCACAACCAGCTGTTATGAATATCATCATTGATGCATCATCCAATATTTGCTTTGAATAAATATGGATTCAGGAGAAGATTAGAGGACTAGCTGTATTCATATTTGTATGATGTGGGACCATGCTTTAATAGGGATTGTGTAGAAAGTTTCACATGCACTGAGGTCAGCATGAGTGTACATTCCCTGCAGACCTTAGCTAAATGCTTAGCAGTCAGAAAAGGCAGACTTATCTATGCACATGACACATGCTTTATCCAGTTTGAAATATTCAACATGCTCAGTTTGGATATCTGAGCTGATTAATACTTATAATGCATGGTAGATTTATGGTAGTTTAACATATTTAATAGAAAAACATTTAGCTTGAATGATCTAATTCTATTCACTTGTTTGTATTTGTGACTGTTGTATTCCTTTTGCTATTCTTAGACTTTTTCAGTTTTAGTAAATGTATTTTACTTTCCTTGCTCTATGATCTTAACAAATCCATACATTGGTATCACCAAAGCCCAATGAAACCATAGTAATATCCACATATTAATGCATGTTTAAATATATTTCTGCATATGTATTTGGGTTACTTTTCTTTTTGCTGCACTGAATGTATTGACTTAATTGAACATGAGCAGTATAATAAATAGAAGATACAGTCCCATACTTTTTCAAGAATCACCTTTCCAAAGTAACCTGCCCAAAGAGAAGAGCATGTGAAAGATACAAGCAAATTGAAGGAACCCCTATGGGATCACCACTGTCACCCATCATTGCAAACCTGTTCATGGAAGAATTCGAATCCAGAGCCCTGGCTAATGCCCCCCCTCCTCCCCCCACAAACCCAAACTATGGTTAAGATACATCGATGACACATTTGTGATTTGGCCCCATGGAAAAGAAAACCTAATCAATTTCCTAACACACCTAAACAGCACACACCCCAAAATCAAGTTCACCATGGAAATGGAAACAAACAAACAACTACCATTCCTAGATGTACTAATCTACAAAAAAAAAAAAAAAAAAACCAGATGGCACACTAGGACACACCATATACCAGAAGAAAACACACACCAACCGCTACCTCAACGCCCAATCCCACCACCACCCAGCACAGATAAACTCTGTGGCCAAAACACTAATTGCTAGAACCAAACACCTGGCAGACAAGACACACATAAAGACTGAACTATGCACCCTGACTAAAGTACTGACAGCCAACAGTTTCCACAAAAGCAAAATCACCATCTTGATCCACAAAAACACACTGAGACATAATGGAGACCCAGAAGATGAACAGACCTATGGAACAGCGTTCCTGCCCTACATAAGAGGTACAACAGACAAAATCAGTAAGATACTACACAGACATCACATCAAGACTGCCTTCAAAACAGACAGAAAAATAGCAGCCATCCTTAGAAACCCCAAAGATAAAATTGACCTGGAAAACCAAGGCATATATGAAGTCCCCTGTGCATCATGCCCGGCCACATACATTGGACAGACCAATAGAAGAATAAGTACCCATCTGGATGAACACAAAAATGCAGTAAAAAAGCTGGAACACACTTCCTCACTAGTCCAACACATGGAAGCCACAGGTCATAGCATCAAAAGACCTGAAAGCATGAATAGAAGAGATGATTCCACCAGACTGTCAATTATTTGGAAGCCTGCACTCACAAACAAAAAAAATCTCCACACCACAAGCCAGGCAAACACCTGGGCACAAACAGATCCCCCCTGATACCTCCAGCTCAAACACACCCCAACCAGGCACCCAGATGAAACCCAGCTTCCTGACAAATGATAGGTATCCATTTACTTGGAGCCAAGCTGCACTAAAAGCCTCCAATACAGGAGCACAATGTTGCCAGCCAATCAAGATACACAAAAAGCCACAAAACAAACAGAAGTTATTAGAAACATCAATCAAGCAGAACACAGCAAAGTCCAAGACCAATAAACACAGACCAAGACTCCCAACCAATCAGGATGAAGAAAAAAACATTCTAGCACAGCAGTAGGGTAGCCCCAAATTTAAAACTGAAACAACTGTAAAAGTCTGACTCACAGATGAACACAATACAGAAGCCTGATGATGGCAGATGAGATTCTGCCGAAATGTTGCTACAACTTTAAAAACACAACTATAATGATGTGGGAAAATACCCGAACAAAGCTGAATACCACACAAACACACAAACACACACACACACACACACACACACACACACATATATATATATATATATATATATATATATATATATATATATTTTCTGAGGTTCTCGGGTATTTGTATGTGGATCTTTGTTTGTTCGGGTTTCGCCCGCATAAGATTCGAGTATCTAGGCAGCGTTTCGATGAAGTCTCATTCATCATCTTCAGGCTTCTGTCTTGGCTCTTGCTTCTCACATCCTCTGAGAAGCAAGAGCCGAGACAGAAGCCTGAAGATGATGAATGAGACTTCATCGAAATGTTGCCTAGATACTCAATCTTACGCGGAGAAAACCCGAACAACCAAAGATCCATATATATATATATATATATATATATATATATATATATATATATATATATATATTCAAGATGCAGAAATACACTAGAGAGCAGAAATGCCTGTTACAAATTTAGCCCACAGCTGTGTAAAAAGAAACAGACACATTTCTTATGACTCCTGATATAACTGTGCAATTAATTAAGCAAAAATATTTGGAGAGGATTGAGAGAAAGACTAATTGTAATCTCTTTTCCTGCCACTTAAGAAGGGTCGTGTACAGTGTATGAATTCTGCTGAATTCCTGATAACATCAATGGATATGTGGCAAAATGTAAATGTGATTTAAGGCTTGAAAATAATTAACCCATTCTCCACTTTTGTGAAAAATTACTTGACTGGATAATCTCTTTTTTTTTTTTCATCCATTTTATGCGGTTAAAACACCACTGCAAATATTTTAGGAAGTCTTTCTGTAATTTGGTAAGGTATTAATTGTATGATGTGAACAAAAACTTACATTTGTTTTAAAGATTGGTACCACAATTTATCAATACAGCATCTGAATTTATTTATTTATTTTATTTGGTTTGTCAATTGCTTACAAGTAATTGACAGTAAATAAGTAATAAGTAAAAACATAATTATGAATACATGGATACGTATAAGAAAAATAAAAGAAACAATAGGACATGGTAGACACGTTGGTGCGCTTATAAACGCCCCCTACAGACCTCTTGTGAAGTAACAACATCTGAATTACTAGCATATGGATGCTGTTAATAGCTGAGATTTGTCAAATTGACTAATCTGAAAGAGATTGAAGTTGAACCCAAACACAAAGGAATTTGCTGTTTCTACATTGAGATACTTTGCCAGCCTTACTGATTCCTCTTGAAGGGGTTGTGCTTCTGAGATATCAGGTCAATAACTTGCAGGTAACTTCTGAATACAGCAATGCTGCCACATGGGCAGGTGGATGATATTGTCAGGATAGCTTTCACCAGCTTCAGTTGGACTTCACCTGGAGTGGGAGGATTTAGAAATAGTAACTCATAGTCTCACATCCATCCAGTTGGACTACTACCTGATTGGAGCTGTCTTTTAAGGCAGCTCAGAAACTGCACTTGATGCAAAATATAACAGATTGCATATTAACAAATACTAGAATCTATTATAAATATGCCTTAGAAGTATGTATGTATGTATGTATGCATTTATTTATATTCTGACTATTATTTTTCACAAAATAATATATCCAACACTATCTATTTTCTGTACAACAACAATTATATGAGGTGAATTGAGCTTAGAGACAGTGACTGGCCCAAGATCACCTAGCTGACTTTCAGGGTTAAAATGGAACTCATGGTTTCCCAATTTACCATCTGAAATCAGATTTGATCCAATTACATTGCTCTCTCAAAAGCATGTTAAAATGGAGCTGCCTGAAGGTTCTTTTTACTTAGTTACAATAGCAACATAGACATGTTATGAGGAATGATTTTAAAATATTTTTATGTATCATTATTGTTTTTATTAATCTTGAACCATAGCATTACAGATTAGTTCCCCCTTTTAGTTCAACAATTATGTGATTGGGATAGAATTAAAATCTAGAATTAATCAATCATTAATCAATAAATGCACACCCTTGGAATTTTTGTATCCTTGCTAAGTTTTTTGCATCAATATGGTGAACATGATATCTTGTTTTGACGTTTAAAAAAATCCTGCCTTCAAATCTAGAGATTTTGCTACCTGAAGTAGCTTTCTTAAGAAGTTTGAACTCTGCCTAATTTCCATGGCTGACACCTGGGCTTAACTGTGCTCCAACCATGGCACCCTCTTGAACCTTCAAAAAGCTTTACAACACCTAGTACACACCGGGCTTAGAGAAAAAGACATAGAGGAAATAGAGGATTGCTGCTGAACTCTTATGAGAACTCAGAACAACCTGGAAGATATGAGTATGTGACTTCCCTGAAACATGCAGCACAAATTGCAGGAACTTAAAACAGGAGAGTTGTTTTATGATATGCCCTAAGAAAGAGCAGCAGAACTTTTTGTCATTCCATTCAGAATGCAGACATTGTTTCTTCATAGTTCATGTGTAAAAAATGATCCCTGCAGAAAGTTATAAGGAGGGGTGGGATTCAAATTTCTTAACAACCAGTTCTATGGGCATGGCCTAATTTTTGGGTGTGGCTTGGTGGTCATGTGACTGGGTGGTCATTGCTTGTTGACTGGGTGTGGCTTGGTCATGTGACTGGGTGGGTGTAACTTGTATGTAAATATTGTAACTATTTATGTAAATATTGATTTTTTAATAAAAAACTGAACAACTTTTACCAAAAATCAGACAAAGCAGGCAGGCAGATTGAGTTGATTGCAGAATCACAGATTCACTCACAGATCTACCTTTCTGTAATCTGCTGCCTGAGTCTGCACTGAAAAATAGAAACTTCAGTCCTAAGGAAAGTTCAGCTCTGCTCTCAGGCCACTTCTCCCCCCACAACCTGCTGAATATCATCCTGACTGGGTCTCAGGGAAGTCTCCTGGCAAAGGCAAAGCAGTACAACAATGATTTAGATTAGGTAGAAAGCAAGAAATTTGATGATTCCCTGGTTTCTAGCTAATCTAAACTGTGGCACAGCTGATAATCAAAACAGCTGATCATTGGGGGGGGGGAGGAATAATAGCAACTTACCAAAAAATAGGCGAAGGCACAATGCAGGCAAGTTGGATGGCACATATGTGAGATAAGGAGTGACTGGGTGGGGTGGGGTAGGTCCAGCCAGTGGTGTGATTTGCCACTTCTCCCAACTGCACAGAATCATAACAACTGGTTCTATAGAACCAGTCCGAACCAGTAGAATCCCACCCAAGGTTATTGTTAGGAATGTAAGTCACCTAACAGGTATTTGGGTTAGAAATATATAGACCAGGATAGACATTTTAATACTGTCTTTTTAAGGGAATGTAAGAGCATGTAATTGGGAGTAGTTTCTCAAATGGCCATAAGATGGAGCCAGAAATCTGGGTTGTTTAGTCTGAGTTTCAGAAGAGAGTGAATCTCTGTTTCCTTTTGTTGGAAAATGTTGCTGTTCCTCCATTTCTTCTAACTGACTGATATTACTGGATTTGATTTAAGTTTGTTACTGAACTGTTTTTGACACTGGACTTTGATATTTGGATTATCCCTGGATTGAAAACTGACTGATTTAACATGTGAACAACTTTGGATTGCCTATTTTGAACTTTGCTTAAACCTTTCTGGAAGTAAAAACCTAAATTTACTGTACAATGTATCTGTGTGCTGTGTGTGTATTATTCAAACACTACTCTCAGATACATCTCCCTGTATGCGCTCATTCTCCTAACAGGGAATTACCTCAACAGTTATAAGACCTTCTTACCAGTATTTACAATAGTATAATAGCATTGTCTGTAAAGCAATACAGACAGAAATCTATTAGCCTGTTTTGGGAGATAAAACTCTTCCTTTCTTAAGGTATCAACCATTATAGCAGTAATATGTACTAATATAGCAGTTTTAAAAAGTAGAGCCCAAATATACCCTCATTTAACCCTTTTGCTAGTTGACACTAAATTTGAGAGGTAACTGACTATAATAAACCTTACTCTCAAACTGATATTTTTATTAACATAATAAAGTGAATATTGTCTATGGTTTGTAAATGTTTTGAATTTTTTCCAAAGAGGTTTTCCAGAAATGGAATCAAAAGCTTGTTTGAGGTCTACAAACAAGGCAAACAGGACTGAATTAATGCAGCTGAATATATTTTTGAATCAAATGGGAGAGAATCAGTCCTTAATCCACCATTGAGTGACCTGCCTGAACCTCTTCCACTAATGTTCAAGTTTCCAATAAAAGGGTCTAGCATAATTTTACTAGTTGCACTAAGAAGATTCACTGAACAGTAATTGACTGGATTGCCTTTCTTTCTTTTCTTCCAGATAGAAATAATTATGGCAATTCCCCAACCTCTAAGGATGAGTCTATTTTATTGATGTAAATGAAAAGTGAAGCCAAAACTGAAATCCACCATTCATAATGGCATCCTATTGCTGTAGGAAGAATTGAATCCAGACCTGTAGCTTTTTTAAAATCTTAACTAACTAATTAATTTATGTACTCCAGCAACTGAAACCTGGCAGAGGCTTTTCTGAGCATCTTGTAAATTCTCCCTTCCATATAACACTGGAAAATAAGCTTGTCTCAGATTGTTGCATGGATATATCACTTCAGGGTAGAGGGATTACATTTTTGAAGATAGTAAATCCTCAAATATAATCAACCACAAGTTTAGTTGATTACTAAGTGAATTGTAATCTGTTGGTTCATTGTTTCAGAGATATTTCCTAACCTAACAGAAACAGAATTAACACATGCGGTTAAAAAAAAACCACTGGGAGTTGGAGTGCACTTGTGCAAAGCTGGCAGGGAGCATTGAAAACCCTATCTGTCTACCTACCTTCCTTCTTTCCCCTTCCCCTACCCCTTCCCTTTTTCCCCTCCTCTTCTTTCCCCTCTCCTTCCTTCATCTCTCCTCACTTCCAAAAATGATTTCTTCCTTCTTTACTTCCTTCCCTCCCTCAAGAATCCAACAACTTTCAGCCCACACATCAACTTCATCACTAATCAAGATCTATTTACAGATGTAGTGTCATATGCTGCAACCTCATTTATTCTGACCTATGTGACAGAGATGCTCATCTGATGGATTTCAGCTTGGCATTCAGGAGACAGAATTACCTACGCAATGAAATCAAGACAAACATCAATAGAACCAAATCAGTTCCCAGAAACCTATGCCTTTTAATAAAATAAGCAAGAAAAGTTGCTACTAAACTTTTCCTGACATAATTTAAGCACATTATTATGGATGTAGACATTAAATGAATAGGAGGAAGGGGAACAGAAAGAATAATCAGCAGAACACGATTTATATATGGTCATGCATGGTAAGAAAATATATATCTGTGGTGAAAAAAAATTGAAGTATTACTAAAGTGTAGCAAACATTCAGTTGTTATTTTCTTTCCAATATATATAGCAAAAACTAAAGGTTCTTTAAAAGGCTACTTATCAGTTTATGCAGGAATAAAATTTACTAACTTATACCAAACATTAAGTCAGCATTCATGTCTGTTGTATTTACACTCAACAAAGTGCTTATATGAACCCTGTTTACACTTATTTTAAGTAGCATTTAAAACTTCAGACTGTACTTTTCCATGCCACATCTCAGGAAGACGTATTCTGACCATGCTTACAATAAGATAATGCTCAGCAGTTATTTGAACTTATTGACTACTTTTCCATTAAAAAAAATTGAAATCATGGATGGATTATAGACAATGAGCAATAAACAACAAACACACTATTTTGAAAATTATATGTGTGGAAATCATCTGCTACAGAAGGTGAAAATTACCATGCTTTTATTAGGCTTCTGGACAGAATACAAGGAGATGATTAGGATATTGTGTAACTTTGTAACCTGAGATTCCTTTTGGCCTAGAGGTTCTGATGACATTTTTGGGTATTTTCCACTATGACCTCTTGTGGATTTTGTCCATGCTATTCCTGGCTCATTTGTGCAGATCAGGGCAGGTGAGTTGCTCATTCTAAAAGGCAGTTAATGTTTTTCTCTGGGAGAGGGTGAAGCCAACAGCTTTGAAGGAAATTGAACTGTACCATTTCCTTGTGAACTCCTTGGATCTTAGATAGATGGAACAACTACCAGTCCACCATCTTCTTTTTGGGAAGGTTTATTGAATCTGTGATGGGAATCTAATTGTAGAAGAATCTCGTGACAGTTAGAAGAAATAGCTAGGAACATCCTCAAGTGACAGTGGGATCAGCAACCAAGAATATGGTTAGAAAAAGAAAGCTGAGTCCGAGCAGAAATGTAATTTGAGAAAGCATCTCAGATTGAAGCTCACTAGTTCTCCTGAAGATAAAGGAAAAGACTTGTAAGATTCTGTTACTATAACCTATTAGTATTTATAACTTTGATTTTCTAATCAAGTTATCATGAAGAAATGACTTCAATCAAGTAAGTAAAGAATATTCTTTAAAAGTGACAAGACAGACTGTGACATAAGTGGCTTCCTATGCCTCAATCAAGATATATACACAATCCTCCATCCTCTGAACAAAATAACGCACCTGTTGGGAAGGATTATGCATTTTCCCATTTTGAAGGACATACATTTCTTTCAGCAAAGGGGATGCACAAAATTGATCAGCAATATAAACTGCCAGGCATTTGACATCATTTCAGATTACAGTGCACTAAGCAACCAAAAAAGTAGGTGCTGGGATTTTTTTAATGCTATTTAGGATTTATATAAAGCATTTGAAAGAGATGCTTTACTATTTGAATCATTAAAACATCTGGCTCTTAATGGCAAAGCAAAACACTTGCATGTGTACATGGAAACAGAAACAAGAAGGAGAAGCATCCTAAGTATATCTGGCTTTAGTGACATCTGTTCTTTCAATAGGCAACTAACAAGATCAAAGGACTAGTTGAGTAGTAGCTCAATTTCTATGGGATAGAAAGACAATATTGGAAATATGATTACTGAACTACAATTAATACTTAGTTCATTGTATTATGATATGGTTTGATATAACTGAGATATTACATTGCCTGAATATTACTTCCTTTGACATTGAAATATCAGTGAACATACTTCTTAATTATTTCTCATTCCCAAGGGCATAATTTGCCCAGCATCCAATATTACATGTGATTTGTAGAAACCTGATGGAATCTTTGTTAATCTAGCAATTCAGAAGAGAACAAATGATATAAAAAATAGCAATATTAAATTGTATTTTTTTTTCGTTTTACAGCCTGTAGACAAACAAGAAGCAGTGATTACAGTTAGGGACCTCAGGTACAGATTTAACAGTACCCAAAATAACAAGCAAGTATCCAAAATGAGCCAAGTGATGTTCGAGAAAGATAGTAAGTTAATCTATTATACCTGAATTACTGGAAATGTGTTTGATTTTGCATGCTCATTGTTATCCTGGAAAACCTTCTAATAAATTAAAGTATGATATCAAAAACACTAAGTATTGCTGAAAAAAATCCAACTAATTAAGTAGAATAAGATAAATATTCATAATATAGTTGTCTTACATGCCTAGTTATCCATTAATATAACTATATTAATTATCCATATTAACAGTTGGGTTTGGAATATTAGTTATCCATATTAAAAATTAGGTTTGGAAAAAAATACATGAAGATAGGAAAGCCTCACTTATTTTAACTTATTCTTGAATAGAGGGAAACATAAAAAAATTGATGCAGGAAGTTCTCTTATCTCTCAAATATAACCCTTGTAATAATAAGTGAGAAACAGGTATATGGTATATGAAAACTATATGAAATCTTTCACCATTTCCTTCATGGGTAAAATAATTACTATAGCTGCAAAGCAATGATGTAATGTCCAACATATCTTCTTACGTTGTCAATGTCCACTCACAACTTTCTTTACTGAAGGTTTCTAAAATCTTTGGTTCAATAGTTTCAATAGTGCATCAATTACCATTTGGTCTGTGAAATTATTAATGCTTTCTAAGCTTGGTTATTTGATTACAGATATTTCCTTGCATAATTAGGTAGCATGTAGGATTTATCATTTACAGCAAGGATTATAACAGTTACCATGTAGGGCAAGTAGGCAGAAGAATATTCTTTGACATTGGAATTACATGTTCTGTAGAAGAATACTGATAAATTATTTTTTGTTCATTCCATTCATATAGCATTTGGTGTCAATGTGCTTTATTCATAAATTTATACTTTCTTTCTGCTACAACTGAACTGAATGTTATTTTTAAACATCACTTTAAATTTGACTTAATCATGCCAAAGTTCTATAGTAATTTAGAAATCAATATGGCTTTATGAATGCTTTCGCTCTTTGAAATATATTCAGCCTCAATGAAGGGTGAATTCCAGTAACTTGCTTTCTGTTGGCCCAACTGATAGTTTTGCCACTATAAGAATCAGGTACCATACTCAGTTGGAGGGTTCCAGACAGCTTAAATAAGCAACAGGGCTATTCAATATAATTTATGGTATATTTATTCAATGTAATTCCTCTAATTCACCATATAAGGAAAAATACTACTCAGATGGACAATTTATAGTACAGGGCTCGGCCTGCCACTGTGGAAGAATTTGGATGAAAAATGTCTCATAATTGGGACAAAGATTATCTATCTCCCAAATCCTGCTGTTTTCTGTTTTTGTGGTTCATGCATGTTTTGGATATCCCCTCAGGCCCTCAACTGAGTGGGTTGATTCTTTTCCTCTTGGCTTTAAGTCTCTCTGTCTGCCTGTATAAACTTCTGTTAGTTTTACTGTGCATAAAATTGTGTATAAAACTCTGTGAACACCTTAACAAGATGCTATGCTGGCTTTATCAGACTGCAAAATCTTTATGTAAGCAAATGATGAGCAAATTATCCTGAGTACAAATAGTAACAGGACACTTCATCCAAGGCAATTACAAAATACTGATTTTTCCTTCTGGCTTAATAAACTAAGGTATGGTTTTTGAAACCCACTGTCAACTATTGTGTTTCATTTACCGAATTTTCAACAGTCTCACTACTTTTGTGCTATTTGCTTCTCAAGGAATTTGCTATGTAAATTACATAAAGTATTACCGATCAGCATTTTGCAACTTACAATATTGAGATTTATGGCTAGTTCTTCCCTTTATATCTTCCTGGTTTGGTCTCTGTTCTAATGGTTCCATTTTATCATCTTATGTTGCTTTACAATCTCTTTTTTTTTTCTTAACAGAAAATTTACAATTCTTTGGGGAATCCGCTCTGAAAGAATTTTAACAATGTCCTTTTGAGAATAGATCACCATTCTTACTTGTGCTTAAGTAAACTCAAATAATTCAACTCTGTCTGACAATATAACTTACAGTTAGTAAATTGGAGTACAAATCTGTAAAATCTAACCTTAATATGTGGGCTTTCTATCACTCACTTTGCATTTCATTAGAACCTTCTACAAGCTTATATACTTTCTGCTTGCTATCCAAACCAGCCTTCTTGCACCTTGTATTGAAATCATGAACAAAATCTTTATTTCTAAAGAACTGAGCAGATGTTCTACTGTCCAGATAACCTAAGTTTATATCAGTTTATATATCTTTATTGGCACTGCAGTAAAGCTCCTTTGAGGCATTGCCTTCCACAATACATCATTTCCCACTGCCTCTTCCCTCTTTTCCAGCCTTTTCCTGATTCAGACATTTTTTCTTGAAAGGAATAATGTCAAATTATCCCCATGGTTTATAGTAATCTGCTTTAATATGCTGGCCAAACCCTTTGTCTCATTGTGGGTATAATACCCTCAGATATTTTGCAGGAAAAATAGGATTTTTCTCTATGTTTGAAGACATAGGTCTTTTGTTTGTTCATAGATTTTCTCTGTTTCAGTTAGGGATGCTTGCTCATGTACTTTGGAAATTATCTGATCTTAGGTCAGGGTTTTCCTAAGCTTGTTTTCTTACTGTGTTTCATTGCAACAGAGACAGAAGAAAGAAAACAGCTATAATTTCATTTAGCATTTCTATGCCATGATTTTAAAACAATTTTTATATTGAATAACTGGCTCATGTGAGATGTTTGCTTCATCCTTAGTTCTTAAAGAGCACAGTTTTTTTATCACACATCTATGGGCTTTGAATAGTAAATTTTATTTAATGTGCCCAAATATTTCATGCATCTCTCAATTACCTGCTGTAATAAGAGCCTTGCTTCTTACATATCCAGAGATATGTGCAAAGTTTCCTTCCTCTTTTGTATTTTCAAAAGTTGCCAAAATCCAAGGATTTCCAACGATATCACTGTATAGTAGGTTTATTTGCTCCAAAACTGGTTGTTGTAGATAACGGCAAGACAGAGAATTAGCAACACAAAGATAGCACTTGTTTCTTCCTAGGTTTATATTTTACATTTTTTGTTACAGATTAGGAAAGTTAAGTTTAAATTTGAAGTATATTCATAATTGTCCATCCTAAAAAAGAAAATTAAACATTTATCAAATTATATTTTTGCTAGAGATGAATTATTTTTGGTCTGCGAACTTTCAAAGACAAATATATCAAGAAGGATAGCAAAAGATTTAATGAACGTAGACAAAATGTTGAACTTTGCAAATTCTAATATATATATATATATATATATATATATATATATATATATATATATATATATTACATACACACACACACACACATAATCTCAAACAAGGCTGTAAGCTATTGATGCAACTCAACATATTGCAGTAATTAAAAGAAACAAAACATAAAGTCCCAGTACAGATGCCTTTGCAATGCAATTGTGTCCTCATAAATCACTTATATTCACAGTGTGAAAAGCATGTGGCTTTAAATGCCACATTTGAAAGGCAGCTAATGGTAGTGATGCTGCTCAAATGTCTTCACAGCACTTCCCAAGCCTGTTTTCTCATTAACATCAAGCTTGCCTTCTGTCACTATACTACCATTGCAGATGAATAAACATAAAAATTTACAGGCTTTGAAGTAACAGTAATCAGCTGGTAAATACAATAAAACATATTTGTCTTGTTAATATCTCTCATATTTGCCAACTGTAGAACTACAGAGCTCAATTATTAAGCCTGCCAGAAGTTTACAAGCCCGCCTCTTGAGAAGGGCTAAGGTACAGATTTAAATATTCAAATCTTTTTCTACTGATTAGTAGATGCTGTAGATTTCAACTTTGTTGGCTTATTAACCTTTGCTTCTCTTCCTGCAGATGCTTCATTATTAGGGTATGTAACATCATCAGTCAAATGATCATCTTTCTTTAATTCTCAATGCCCAGTCCATCAAGAATTATGAGCTGTACATGCTCTAGGTCAGGAGCGTCAAACTGATTTCTTCAAGGGCCAGATCAGCATTGTATTTCTCCTCTGTGTGCCAGTTTGGGGGGAGGGGGGCAGGGTGATGATAAAATGGGACAGAGACCTCCGTAGCACCTGCGAGCCAAAATGCATGGCCCCCCATGGCCCATTTTTAGCCTGGATGGCATCCTGCAGCACTCTGCCAACCAAAATGGAGTGTGAAAACAGGGCATGGGGGATTATGTGTGGCATCTCTGTGCCCCGTTTTGGCTGCCATAGGCACTGCTAGCCAGTCCTTTGCTATTTCCAGGCCAGTTCCATGGGCCAGAATTAAGCACCCCACAGGCCAGATTCAGCCTGTGGGCCTTGAATTTGACACCTCTGCTAGGTGGAAAGTACACTCATAAGATAAAAACATTGGGATATATTTCACTTTTTTGAGTATATTTATAGATACAACATTTTAACATCAAAAATCAAAATATTTAGACTTTTGTAAAATTTACACTAAGTATTTATGCTATGGCTATTACAACAAAATATATGTTCTGCCAGGAATTAGCTCAATTATGACTTACATTATTAATTATATTTTAAATGCATCCTTTATTTTTTCACTGAAATTTTTTTCAAAATTTTCTTTGTATTTTTATAATAAATACATTATTTTTGTAACAATAAATGGTTGCTAATTATTTATGATGCCTGTTATTCAATAACCTAAGTTTACAAGTAATATCATCAATTTTATCTTCAAATTTGGTGCATTTTTGCTTGCTCTATTAGAAGTGTGAAAATAAATTTTTTATTAAAGGGCATAAAAATAATCTCTACTTCATTTTTAGTTACTCTAATTTAAAGTAAAATAAAATGTTTTCATAGTCCAGTTGTGCCTAATGGATAAATAAATCCTACTCGGCAAGATTCAAATGACAGACCAAAAGACTTTTACTTAGGTCTAAAATTATGTTTTGATGAAATTTCTAATAATTTTATGTTCTGTCATCAAAATGTGAAGAGATGTATTAATACCAGTTTCAAAGCATTCTGACATCACATTCTTTAATTTCAGAGAAACAAGCCATTTCCATTGTGAAATATGGATAAATGAAATGCAAATAGTCACCTGAATAAAATTGTAGTGGTTTAATATGTTTCTAGGATGGTTGACAAAAAATTTAAAGTTCTTTAAAAATAAATACAAATATATACTGTATCAAATAATCTGAAAAATTTGGAAAACATCAATATTCTCAATCAATATATTTAAATCAGTGTTTAAAATTATATAGCTAATATTATATACTATTAAGCTCACACCTACTGCTTCAGTGATTCCATATATCTACCAAACAATGAATACATGATATTAAAGGGATATAGAAAAGTATTTGCTACCATAGTAGTTAAACATTGTTTTCCAGACTAGTTATAACACAATAACATAATTGTTTTTATCTCCCATTACTCAAACTTTTTTTCCCTCCAAAGTTGTTTTGAGTTATATCTGGAACAATGAATAATGTGAAACCTATTCAGAATATACCATTGAAACATGAGGAAATTTAAAAGATTAGCTGTTAATTTTAATAAATCTAAATCTTGGTTTGAAACATTAATCTGACGAGTAAGAACTCAATAAGTATGACATCCTTAATCATGGAAAAATGATGAAGTTTATATCATGTAGCTAATTCCTTGGATCCTCAGAACATTGTTGTTATTTGTTGTTGTTAATCATTTAATCATGTCCAACTCTTGGTGACTTTATAGGAAAGTGTGTTTTCCATGCTACCTGTCAAGCACAGCTTCTTTCAACTATTGTATGTTCAACTTGGCATCAGATTGATGTTATCAAGTCAGCATGCTCTTTGCTTGCCTCTTCTCCTTTGTCCTGTTAATTACCACTATAAATGTATCTTACATACAATTCTAAGGCTGATAATTTTATGGTTCAGTCTTTTGTATGATACAGTTAATAGGGAAAAGCTTGTATGGTTTGTCTAACATGCATTACTATTAGACAAACTGCTAGACAAGAAAGTATGCATTAAAAGCTTTGAAAATAAAATAGGTAGCCCAAAGATATTTAGTATAACCTCATGAAATAAGGATACTTATCTGAAATAGTGATAATGTTTTAATTATTGGTACACATTTGTGACTAAAGAATATAAAATAGCTGGTCATGTACTTAAGAGTCAAAACTAAGTAAATGGTTTCTACTGAACAACATTGAATAGCAAAAATGTGGTTTGGATTCTACAGATTAATCTGGGGTAGTGTGCAATAGAATGGTTATTTTACTTTGAGCTATGTGAATGAATGAATGGATGAATGAATGAATGAATAAATGAATGAATGAATGAATGAATGAATTCTTTATTGGCCAAGTGTGATTAGACATACAAGGAATTTGTCTTGGTTCGTATGCTCTCAGTGTACATTAAAAATATATATGTTCATCAAGAATCATAAGGTACAACACTTAATGATAGTCATAGGGTACAAATAGGCAATCAAATCATACTAGGAAACAGTCAATATAAATTGTAAAGATACAAGCAACAAAGCTGCAGTCATACAGTCACAAGTGGGAGGAGATGGTTGATAGGAACTATCAGAAGATTAGTAGTAATAGTAATGCAGACTTAGTAAATACTTGGACAGTATTGAGGGAGTATTGTTTAGCAGAATGATGGTGTTTGGGAAAAATTGTTCTTGTGTCTAATTGTTCTGGTGTGCAGTGCTCTATAGCATCATTTTGAGGGTAGGAGTTGAAATGGTTTATGTTCAGGATGTGAGGGGTCTGTAAATATTTTCACAGCCTTTTTTTTGACTCATGCAGGTCTTCAAAGGAAGTCAGGTTGGTAGTAATTGTTTTTTCTGCAGTCCTAATTATCCTCTGAAGTCTGTGTCTGTCTTGTTGGGTTCAAAACCAAACCTGACAATTATAGAGGTGCAGATGACAGACTCAATAATTCCTCTGTAGAACTGTATCAGCAGCTCTTTGGGCAGTTTGACCTTTCTGAGTTGGTGCAGAAAAAGCTTTTTTAATGATGTTTTTGGTGTTAGGTGTCCATTTTAGGTCATGTGATATGATAGAACCTAGAAATTTGAAGGCCTCTACCGTTGATACTGTATTGTTTAATAGTGTAAGAGGTGGTAGTATGTGAGGGTTTTTCCTAAAGTCTACCATGTAAGTTACTAAAAAGAAGATAAGGGTCATTTCATCCTTCGAAAGTTCTTATTCTTATTGTCATCACTCTCAATTACAAAAAAGAAATTAATAGTCCTTAGGAAAAAGAAAAATCAACAACTTGTTACTATGTTAAGAAATTCAGAGGTGGTATTAAGCAGGTTCTGACCAGTTCTGGAAAACTGGTAGCGAAAATTTTGAATAATTTGGAGAACTGGCAAATAACATCTCTAGTTAGCCTCACTCCCATCTGCCTCCTGAGTCCCAGCTGATTGGCTGGGTCTTCTTTTGTTTCCCTGCACAGGAGAATGGAGCTGGAAAGCAGGTTAGTGGGCTGGGGAGAGAATGGGATTTTTCAGTAACCTTCCCCTGCCACACCCATCAAGCCATGCCATGCCCACCAAGCCATGCCCACAGAACTGTAGTAAAAAAATTTGAATCCCGCCACTCGAAGAAATTCATTTACAATTTTAAAGAATTTAACTTATCTCAAAGCAGATAAGCAGACACAGGTTGGCTTCCACCACCACCCCACCCACCATAATATTTTTTTTAAAAAGTACAGCAATAGTCTTAATGATTATTACCATCTCTTTGTGTGGTAAAAATATTGGCATGTTACAAATATAGACTTATTGTATATTTTCCAGAAAAGGCTAATGATCTTGACTGGCCAGAATGTTGCTGGCTGTAAACTTGAATAGATTTCAGCCTCACATAGAAACACCAATTTCTCAGCTTTTAAAATTAAAAGATACATTATTGTGAATATATCTTCATCGCCTCCATCTGGCTGAATATCCTTGTAAAATGCCTACTCTGTTCATGATTATAAGCAGAATGGCTCAATTTTTTTGCTATAATAATAATAAACAACCTTTAGCCTAATGAAATATTTCTTCTCTTTTAAATAGATGATTCCTTGCACTACAGAGTATATTGGTGAATTTTACCTCTATTGACTGAGGTTCTCTCCCAAATGATTTTTATACAGCACTAAGCATCTTCACTTTGATTATTAAATTCTCTTAAATAGAAAACTACCAAATACAAAAGAATTATTTGATTATCTGCCCTAGTATTCTTTGCTATGCTTTTTTGCAGGGACTATTTAAGTTCCTTGGTAGATGTATTTTATTTCTGCTATATGAACCTTTCAACCAAGCATAGCAAGGGTTGGCACTATACAGTATATATAAAGCATGTTGTCTATAGTTCTGGTATTTTGCTCTTTGCTCCCACTCCAATATTGTTCCCTGTTACTTTAGGCTGACCTATATCTGATAAATGGGGAGATCATTTTGAGAGGACCTTTTGAAACTGCTTGAAACCAAGGCAAACTTCATGAGCTGAACTACCTAAGGAGGAAAAAAAGTATTGTTTCTTATAATATTCACCAGATCTTAATCTATTAATTTATTTCTTCATCCTGCCAAACCATGATATTTAGTCAATTTTATGACATTTATTTTGCCTACATTTGCATTGTTACTAAAGTGGGATCATTTACTATATTGAAAATACTGGAAAAATCACCCCACACTAACATTTGTGTTCTACCCTTAGAATGCTAATAAAATAAATTATAATTTTATTTGGATTGCAGTACTATTGTAGATTTTGACATGCCCCTTTCATAGCCAGCAATTATAAAAACTAGATAGCAAGTGCTTTGGATATTTTTTAATTATTCCATTCCAACAATAGTATCATCTTAAGCTTGAATCAACAAACATCAGCTTGGCATAGCATACTATAGTGGATCCTGAATTACAAATTTCAACAGAATGAATAAGGGTTGGAAAAAGTTCAGAAAAAAAATGCAAAGTTCAAAGTTTTGAGGAAACTTTTCATACAGATTAAGTAAAGAATTCAGATTCAGAAATGAAAATCATAAAATTGGGTTTAAAATAAGTTAAATTTAATAAGGAGAAGAAAAGACATGAGAACACATAAGATATTGTGTTATTGTTTCATTTGGTCTATTCTGCCTATTACCGATTATTCAATGTAGATTATTTTTGATAATTTCTGAACTGAAGAAACTTCTTATATTAAATGTGTGTGTATATGAGTGTGTGTATATGTATTTATGTGTATGTATGTATGTATGCATATATATATATATATATATATATATGTGTGTGTGTGTGTGTGTGTGTGTGTGTGTGTGTGTGTATATATGTATATATGTGTGTGTATATATATATATATATTTGATGGCAGATGAGATTCTGCCAAAACGTTGCTACAACTTTAAAAGCACAACTACAATGACGTGGGAAAATACCCGAACAAAGCTGAATAACACACACACACACACACACACACACACACACACACACACACACACATATATATATGTATATGTATATGTATATGTATATGTATATGTATATGTATATTCAAATCTTTGACCAAAGTTTTGTTACTTTGTAATGCCTTAAAGAAACTTAATTATCAATATTATTTATATGGAATATGTATCAGTATTTCTGGGATTTTGCCAGAGAATTTAATTGGAATGCATTCAACTCTGGCATCTTATCAGATCACTTCAAAGTTTTTGTTCAGAAATTAACTGAGTGGAGTGACATAATTGTGTCATGAATTATATCATGTATCTATAGCATAAAAAGCAGGAAATTTGCTTCTCCATTCAACCATTTGACTTTCCAAATTTGGGTCCCGTTTGTTCATTTTATCTGTTGTTAGCCAACTTCCACCTGTTCCCAAACCAGACACCAGATGGCATTGCTTAGACTGACCAAGACAAATGCCAGTTCCTTCCCATCCTTCTGCAGTGTTTCCAGATTTTCAGTGAAAGGCCATCTGCTCACAGTATTTTCACAATGTGCTAAACAACAATTTTGTGTGTGCTTTCCGAGAAAAAAGCCATTTCCCCACTTGTACATTCAGTAATTAAATCATTGAGAAAAAAAATGTCATGATGATTAAGAATTATTCAATTGTTGCCAGCAGTAAAGATTCATTGGGACTTTCTGAATCATACTAAAACATACAAATATTTATATTTTTTTAAAAATGATTCCTACCTTGAACATGTCAAGTGATTGATTATCAATTCACCCTTGTACAATACTGAGGTATGTGAGAATTTGTATTCTATATATTTATGTTGATTTTTAGTAATATAGCCAAACAAAGTAATCCTGAGTAATTATCAATTGATAATATTTTTAAAAAAAAAATGGTTTAGAAAACTAAAAAAATATTAGGATTTATTTACTTGCTATGTTAAGAAAGATGTAGCCAATGTAGTAGTTCATAGGTGTTTGGGATCAAATGCTCCAAAATTCCTAAAAATTGAACATGGAAGATTGGTCTTATAGAATCTGTCATTCTAAATACCTGGTAGAGTCCATATTGCAGTACTTTGGTTTAACATTATGTTACATGCATATATAAATAATATCATATCATATTGTATCATTTATTTATTTTTTATTTTTATTTATTTGGTTTGTCAATTGCTTACAAGATAATAGGTATAAGTAAAAACATAGTTATGAATACATGGATGCATATAAGAAAAAATAAATAAAAGAAACTATAGGACAGGGATGGTAGGCACGTTGGTGCACTTATGCATGCCCCTACAGACCTCTCAGGAAAGGGGTGAGGTCAATAGTAGACAGTCTAAGGTTTTGGGGGTTTGGGGAAGAAACCACAGAGTCAGGTAGAGTATTCCAGACATTGACCACTTTGTTGCTGAAGTCATATTTCCTGCAATCAAGTTTGGTGCTGTTTACCTTGAGTTTGAATCTATTGTGTGCTCTTGTATTGTTATGGTTGAAGCTGAAGTATTCATTGACAGGTAGGACATTGAAATGTATAATTTTATATACTATACTTAGATTGGACCGAAGGAGGCATAGTTCTAGATTTTCTAGGTCTAGAATTTCAAGCCTGGTGGCATAAGGTGTTCTGCAATGAGTAGAGGAGTGGAGAATTCTTCTTGTGAAATATTTCTGGACTTTTTCAACTGTGTTAATATCAGATATGTAATGTGGGTTCCAGATTGATGAGCTGTATTCGAGTATTGGTCTAGCAAATGTTTTATATGCTAGTGTGATAGTGATATTAGTAGTGTGATATTACCAGAGAAAAAGCTACGTAAGATTAGGTTAACAACTCTTAATGCCTTTTTGGCTATGTAGTTACAGTGGGCTCTAGCACTTAGATCATTAGAGATGAGTACTCCAAGGTCCTTGACAGAGTTTGGATCATCAACAAGGTCTTGACTATTCAGCCTGTATCATATCATATCACATTAATCCTATTGGATGAGCCAATCAATCTATCTAGTCTAACATCCAGCATCACATGATGGGCAAGCAAGTGCACATAGAAAATTTGCAAATAGGAAATGACTTCTTGCAGTTTTCTCTTCCAGGTATTGCAAATTTTCTGCACTAAAGACAGGAAGAATATAGCTGAAACCATGACTCTAAAAGTTGTTTTAGCTTTTTCTTCCATTAATAGGGAAGTAGCACACTTTAAAATCATAATACTACCTGAGAACATGCTGGTTTAACATACAATTTTTATAACTGCATTTTTCATCTGATATTTAATTTTAAAATAATTTAAATTTTAAGCACATACAATGTTTTAAATATTATTCTACTTAAGAGTGATTATTCTTCATTCCTCTTTAGCCTGAGTTTGCATTTTTGCACTTGACAGTTAATCTTCAAATGTGGCTAATGTATCAATACAAGGGTCCTTTTGATCTACATCATCCCTACATATCTTCCGAAGAACTATTTTGGGGGAAATCTTTATGCACTGACAAAAACATTTTGAAAATGTGTTTTTAAATGGAAGCTAAACCACTCTGGCATTTGTAGCAACAGTTATGACTGTAGAAAGATTGAAAATCTATCTCATAGGATAAAATATTCTGAAAGTTTTATGTTCTGCATATGGTGATGATATGCAATAGTTTGCTTAATAGTGCAGCATATGATATATTATGACAACACATGCACAACTGGAATTTAATTTGAATTAACAAAGTTGGAAAAAACATGAATAGCAAGGATTCTGGAATGCTTTCCAATCATTACCAGCAGTACCATTGGAAATGTCTACATTTTCTTTTTGTAGTAATAGTAACAGTATAATAAAGTTAGAAGGGTCCTTGGAAGTCTTCTAATCCAAAACCCTGCTCAAGCAGGAAACCCAATGTAAACTCATAAAACATTTTGTATACACATTTTATAGTTGACAACAGAAAGAAGGGAGGGGGTTTCAAAGAGCAGGCAACAATATGAAATCGAAAGTACATTCCATTCATATTTTCTTCAAAGACTGATTAGATGGCTGAAGTTTTAATCAGGAAGGAAACACTTACAATGGAGTAATTGGTATCATTCTAATTTGATGCCTCATTCATAGGAAGACATTGGAATTTTTTTTCTTTCATTATTGTTGTTTAGACTGGATTTGGCATTGTGTCCATCCAAGAGATTATTCTATAGAATAAAGCAAACAAATAGAATATTCAACACCAGTGTGTGTGTTTCTACAATTGGTTTGTTCTCAATGAATATTCAAGGGTACTAATAATATTAGAAGACAGTGGAATGTTTTAAGGGAGATTTGCATTTTATTCTATCATATAATTTATGTTTGTAATAGAAATTTAGATTTTTCAGCTATAGTTAATTTCAGTAAATAACTTCTAGTAAATTTTTGTCTTCCCCAAATGTGTGAAAATCCAATTGCTTGATTTATTTCATTTTTAAAAATAAATTTTAAATATTTTTAATCCTGACTATTATTTTTATAAATAACTCAAGGTTGTGAACATGCCCAATATTCCTTCTTCCTCTTTTTTTCTCATAACAACATCTCTGCAAGGTTGGTTGGACTGAGAGAGTGTGATTGGCCAAAAAGGCAGTTTTTCATTTCCTAGTTGGGACTGACTGACTGATTGACTGTCTCCTGGTTTCTAGTCTAGAACCTTAACCAATAGGCAAAATTGGCTCTTATCCTTTGTGGGAAAGATAGTTTACCAATAAAGAAGAATATTTGTAACTCAGGGATGCAATGAGCAATCCTTGATGCTCTCTGTTTTTTCTTGCTAGCACTGATGATGTTTCCAAGTTTGGGTAATGAAACATCTGCAAAGAAACAACTAAGCTCAGAGACTACCAAGGAACCCTCATAATTACATTTTTCACTTGATCATGCTACAGTGTTTTCATTTATATATAGCATTTAGATTCAACTTTTACTTATGAGAGTTAGGTATCTTTCTTCCCTTTTATTTATTTTGAGCCAAGTGGCACACTGGTTAGAGTACAGTACTGCTGGCTACTTCTGCTGACTGCTGGCTGACTGCAATTTAGCAGTTCAAATCTCACCAGGCTCAAGGTTGAGTCATCCTTCCATCCTTCCAAGGTGAGTAAAACGAGGACCTAAATTGTTGGGGGCAATATGATGACTCTATAAACTGCTTAGAGACAGCTGTAAAGCACTGTAAAGCAGTATATAAGTGCTATTGCTATTTTAAACTATATGTAAACTATGTCATCTGCTAGAATATTGAAAGTGAATAATCCATTATAATCTTTGCAATCTTCCCTTAATCAGGATATCCCCAGATACACATTTTTTTTAAATGTAGGTGTACAATTCACTCTTCTTTCATGCTGTTTATGAAAATTATGTTCTAAGACTTACTTCCAAATTCTTTACGGGAAGAACCAATTGAATGAGTCCTCTAACAAATCACCCTGACTGCCAAGGGAAAATGGGAGAGTAATTGGATACCACTGCAAATACTTATATCTCAGACTGATCAGGATCAAATTATCCTTCTTTGAATGCATTATGTGGCTTTAATACTGGAAAAGGTGGAAAGAAAAGGTAAGAATGGGGTGATTGGCTTCAACAGAGATAGACTTTGTTACAATGGCAATGCAGCTACAACTGGAAGAGCTGAAAAGCCAGGTTATGACAAAATATCATGAATAAAACCTTAAAACCTATTAAAAGCTGAAGGCTGTCAATCTTTCAAATTAATTCAGACCAGATGCACAAGAACCAATAGCTCTATCTTTATCATAAAGTTACATTAACAGACCTTGCATGCAGGGGTGGAATTCAAATTTTTAACAACCGGTTCTGTGGGGGTGGCTTAGGTGGTGGGCGTTGCTTGGTGGTCATGTGACTGGGTAGACATGGCTTGGTGGTCATGTTATTGGCTGGTGTGGCCAACTCAATATCACTCACATCGAGGAACGAATTTCCTCGCCTGGCCTCACATGACTGTGGGGATGCTGCAACAGTTGTAAGTGTGAAAAATGGTCATAAGTCACTTTTTTCAGTGCCATTGTAACTTTGAATTGTCACTCCACACAAGCAAAGTACCAGCAAAGGAGGGGAAAAAAACTCCAGAGACATTCCAGACACAGGAAGTCTAGTCCTGCCAAGAATTTAATAAGGGTTAACAGAGAGGCAATTTCTGTCAAAAACACCAGAATGTTTCCTTCCTGCCTTCCTTACAGGATTAGGCCAGTAATTTCTTCTAACAACCGGTTCTCCAAACTGCTTAGAATGTTAACAACCAGTTCTAGCGAATAGGTGTGAACTGGTAGAATCCCACCCCTGCTTGCATATCTGAAAGTACTCCTCCCTTCCCTTATTTTTACTCTTTAGAAAATTAGGGAGGATCCCTTTCCCATGACTCCTCTCCTTCTGTACACTAAAATGTTTTCTTTCATCCTGCAGCTCTTTCTCCTGATTCCCAAGATCATTCCCACATACAATCACAATGGCACTTAATCAAACATCACTCACTCAGAACCCTTTGTTTGATTCAAACAACCTGTATTCATAATTTTATAACTATATATAACTATATAACTATATAACTATATAACTATATAACTATATATATATAACTATATATAACTATATATAACTATATATAACTATATATATATATATATATATATATATATATATATATATATAGTTATATATATATTTGTTTTCTGAGAAACTAGAAGCCAAACAGCAAGATCACAACTCTCCAGCTCAAATCCCCAGCAACTAAAACTAACCTGAGCACAACCAAGCCCCCTCCTGAACAGAACACGCCTCCAACCAATCAGAACACGGCTAACCCCCAACCAATCAGAACACAGCCAAACCCCTACCAATGAGAACACACCCCACCCAATCAGAACACAGCCAAGCCCCCACCCAATCAAGTTCCACCCCCACTGGCAGTTAAAAGGAGGAAGCAGCTGCAATCTCCATTACTCTGAGAAGCACAGAGCTGGAGACAGAAGCCTGAAGATGATGAATGAGACTTCATCGAAACGTTGCCTAGATACTTCAAATCTTACGCGGGAGAAAACCCGAACAACCAAAGATCTACATATATATATATATATATATATATATATATATATATATATATATATATATATATATATGTTTTCTGAGGTTCTCATGGTATTTGTATGTGGATCTTTGGTTGTTCGGGTTTTCTCCCGCGTAAGATTCGAAGTATCACATAAAATGGAGGCTCTTTGGACTTCAAGTTTTCATAAGTCCTGGTCAGATGGTGGGTTTCCTCTACGGGAGGAAACCCACCATCTGACCAGGACTTATGAAAACTTGAAGTCCAAAGAGCCTCCATTTTATGTGACCTTCATTCTATGCAACTGCCGAGATCAAAATTTAATTCCCACAAGCTTCCAATTGAAATTCCACACCAACACAGCAGCCACCAAACGCATCCTTAAAAGAACAGAACTCGCCCTAATTAGAAGTGAACTTCACACAAAAAGATTTCTCCTAGACCAAATCAACAAAGATCTCCTCACACTCCACCTCAGACTCAGCAACAAGATTCACCCTCTACTTTGGGACAAATCCAAACAACTCGCTGTCTGGAGAGCCGAAACACAGACCATCCTCAAGACAGACACACACACCAACAAACTCAGGAAACTACAACAACGCCAGAAACCAACTCCTCCCCCCCCACAGCCACACATGAAACAAACAGTTCACAACATCTCAGACAAGATCCTCACTGAAGCTGAAACCAAGATCCTTTCAAAAGGATTCAACTTTGCTGTCGCTCCCAAACACATCCCCACAGAAACCATCATATGCGGAGTTGAAACCAGCCTGACCAAAACCAACCCTGATGATGCTAACAAAATCAGACTCGAAATCACCAACATCCTCTGCACTAGCAAACCACCCAAAAGCAACTTATCCAAAGAAGAACAAACTGCACTACTTAACCTGAAAGAAGACACCAGCATAATAATCCTACCAGCAGACAAGGGCAACGCGACAGTGGTAATGAACACATCTGACTACCAAACCAAATTAACCAACCTACTCCAAGACCCCACATACAAACCCCTAAAGACAGACCCCACCACCTACCTAGAAAAAACTACCAAATCCAAAATAAAAGCCTCCCCCATCAGTGAAGAAATCCAGCAAAGAATCATACCCAGAGAAAAATCATCCAGATGCCCCAAGCTTTATGGTCTCCCCAAAATACACAAAGAAGGAACCCCACTCAGACCAATAGTCAGCTCCATAGGCTCACCTCTACAAAACCTGGCCAAATTTCTTGCCAAACAACTACAACCCTATGCAGAATCCATCAACTCACACGTAAGAAACTCATTCCAGTTCATCGAGATCATAAAGAAACAAAACTTACAACCTAGCGACCTACTAGTAAGCTTATGTCATATCCCTCTTCACCCAAGTGCCAATAAAAGAAGCCTTGACAGCCATCCAAAGCAAATACAACCCCCCAAGCACATCCTAGATCTAACCAACCACTGCCTATCCAATACTTACTTCACCTACAATGGACAAAAATACAAACAAATAGAAGGAGCACCCATGGGATCACCCCTCTCACCTGTCATCGCAAACTTCTACATGGAACACTTTGAAACACAAGCTCTAGAAAAATACGACCACAAACCCAAACTCTGGCTCAGATACGTAGATGACACCTTCATAATCTGGCCACACGGGAAAGAAAAACTGAACAACTTCCTCACATACCTCAACAGCCTACACCCCAAAATACAATTCACCATGGAAACAGAAGCCAACAATCAACTTCCTTCCTAGATGTCTTGGTATACAAAAGATCCAATGGCTCCCTAGGACACACCATCTACCAGAAGAAAACACATACTAACCGCTATCTACATGCACTCTCACACCACCACCCAGCACAGATCAATTCCGTAGCCAAGACACTCATCTCCAGAACAAAATGCTTAGCCGATGAACAACACCAAAAACCGAACTACACACTCTCACCAACGTACTTACAGCCAATGGATTCCAAAGAAAGAAGATTACCCACCTAATCCAAAAAGAAACCCCAACCAAAATCCAAGACAGAGAACAAGAAAACGGCAAAGCCCTCCTCCCATATATAAAAGGCACTACAGACAAAATTAGCAAGATCCTCCAAAAACACAACATCAAAACAGCATTCTGCACAAACAGAAAAATATCCACTATCCTAAGAAACCCCAAAGACAAAATCGAATTAGAAAACCAAGGAGTATACGAAATCCCCTGCACTGCCTGCCCTACCACATACATTGGACAAACTAACAGAAGAATAAGTGCACGCATTGAAGAACATAAGAACTCAATCAAAAAAGAAGAAACGACCTCTTCCCTGGTCCAACACCTCAAAGCCACAGGACATGAAATTGATTTTAAAAATACCAGAACTATCGCCAAAACTGAACA